>NW_014569772.1:165386-169259 GCF_001313835.1 Polistes canadensis | reverse complement strand
TATAAAAATATTTAACAATAATAAAATAATTATATATAAAATATAGATTCCCCATAAAACGTATATGACCAGTTTGAAAATACTTAACACAGTAAAGGCAATGAGAAGAAAACAATGACCGTTAAAATCGCCGTTCATGGTTCACGATTAGTATTATTGCGACACGTAGCAGAATAAGCCGCCGCCGCCGCCGCCGTCGCCGTCGGTGCGTGTACAGGTAAGGACAACTAACACTTAACCATAAGTCGTCGTACGAGGGGTTAGGGGGGACAGGAGAGAAGCAAAGAAAAAAGGGGGGCAACCGAGGAAGACAGGGGGGAGTGTAGATAGTCAGGTGAAAGATAGAAAAGGAAAAGGAACCGTAGTAGCGAACGCATGATAAATAAAATGAGACAGAAATATAAAGATAAAGATAAAGATAAAGATAAAGATAAAGATAAAGAGATGGAAAGGGCACGTGTGCTGCTCGTCGTACATCCTTCCGCGAAAGCTTGTCTCACGATGGAATAAGGCAGGTGAAAATTAATTGTACGGGTTACCGGCTTGCTCGCTGTTCGTCGAACGTTTCAAGAGTAAGAAGAACAAGAACAACAACAACAAGAAGAAGAAGAAGAAGAAGAAAGAGAAAGAAGAGGGGGAAAGGGGGACTTACACACACACACATACAAATACACAAGTGTATCCACCGTTTTCTTGGCGGCACTCAAAGTACGGGTCGTCGTACACACACAGGATGCGTCGATCGATTTTACCTCCTCCTCCTCCTCCTCCTCTTCCTCCTCTTTGCTAATACTCCCCCCTGAACCCCAACCCACCCCCCCAAGTGCCACTGAGCTCCCCTTTCTGGTGTTCCGTCCGCGGCGCCTGTTTCCCTTCGACCCACATCGTTCTATCTCTTTTTAACCTTCCTTCCTTCCTTCCTTCCTTCTTTCGTATTTTGTTTGTTTCTTTTTTTACTTGGCCCTTTTTATTTTTTTTTTATTTTTTATCCGTCCTCATCTTTCTCTCACGTACGTATTTTATGTGTAAGTGTATGTATAAGTGTGTGTTGTAAACGCACGCACGTAAGCAAGCAAGCAAGCAAGCAAGCACGCAACTCAATTCGTTAATAGTCGCACCGGTCCTCGAAAGCAAACCCTTCGATAAGGGATTTCCGCTATCGTCGCGAATTCTTTCTTATTTTTTTTTTTTCCTTTCTTTTCTCTTTGTCTCACTCATTCACTTATTCACTCATACTTCGCGTGTATACGTGTATATAGGAGAGATGATATTTCGGTAATGAATTTTTATCAATAGGATTTTTATGTTAATATTAGATTTGAATCTGAATATTACGTAAGAATTTTGTTTGTTCGATCATAATTGTACGAATGTTTAAACGAGAAGGGAAGGGTGAAGGGCAACAAATAAATGATCGAATAATTTGAACACCAAGATTGCGTTTTTGTGGCATCAATTTCTTGTTTGATTGCGAACTTATCCTATCGATTGATTTATTCGGACGATGAAGTTTTTCTTAAAAATAAAAAACACAAGTATAAAGGAAAGTCACGGTGAAATATTACGTGTATCATTTCACGACATCGTTTTTTTTTTTTACAAGGCATACGACGAGTGCACTTAACGAGGAAAATAAAAATCAACGATCGTCGACATTTCTTTTAGTGAAGAAAAGAACACGGGGAGAGAGAAAAGAAAAGAAAAGAAAAATATATATATGATTGTCCGAAAAAAAACAACAACAGCAACAATGATGGAAGAAGTAGGAAAAAAAAGAAATGACGAATATATGAACAAAGGAAAAAAATAGATAAAATTGAAATACTTATCTACTCACGTAGACAAAACTAACATAACCTGAAAAATAAATAAAATTTTTCCCGCGCAATTGTATAAATAACGACAACTTCGTGGTGTTGATTTTTTTCTGATCGTATCTAACTTCACTTTCTAAAACGTGCCGGAAGAGAAGTATAACTTGGAAAACAAAAAAATAAATAGAAAAGGGTGGAAATAAAGAGAAAGAGAAAGAAAGAGAGAGAAAGAAAGAAAATAGACTTTTAGGTATGAATGGTTTGACGGTCGCGACAATAAAAAGAAGAAGAAAACAATGAAATAAAAGAATTTGACGAAAAGAATGCAAGGAATGAGAGCCAAGACTTTCCTTCGCTTACCCTGAAAAGTGGAACTCTGAAAATCGGTATGCGAACGAGCAATAATTATCGGGAGTAGGGCGTCGTCGACGTTTGTCTCCTTTCTCCGATGGAAAAGAAAAAGAAAAAGAAAATAAATTTACGCGACGACGATTCCAAATACTCGACTGGTATGTGGTTGTGGGGGTGGGGCTGGGCTTTGTTTTTGGTATAGGAAAAAATAAGATGGAAGGTAAGAAATAAAAACGCGAATAAAAAAGAAACGAAAATGATGTCCGATGTTCAAGAAAGAAAAACAGAGAGAGAGAGAGAGAGAGAGAGAAAGAGGGGGGGGGAGGGCATACCGAAAACGGGTACGCTTTATTTGTATGTTAACCCGTAGAAATAAATTCGGTACCATTAAACGAGATGTTTGTTATACGTTTAAAAGGAACTAATTCATTTCTTTACCGAAAAATGTGATTATTATTTATCATGAAAATAATGGGGATGATTACCGAATAAATTTTCTACTCTATTCGATAGGACTTATTATTATTAATTTTTTGTATAAAAGGAAAATTGTATCTGAAGCCCTCGAAACTTGAAACGGGACGGAGTATAAATAAATAATAAAATATTGATATATATAAAAATTAAAATAATAATAATTTAAATAATAATAATTAAATATTATTATTATTATTCCTAAATTTATACCTAAAGATTATTTTTCTTTCGTGAGAGTAAAGATGTAAAAAAAGAAAAAAGAAAAAAAGAAAAAAAAGTGACCAAATTTTTCTTCTGGAAAAGAATTTATTTATTTACTAACGGAAAATGTCGGCGACCAAGCAACCGATCAAACAATCGACCAACCGGCGACCGACCGATGATAAAGGAAGAAGAAAAATTGGAAAAAAAATAAAATGTGAAAGGAAAAAGAAGTAGGTGAAGCATTAGGAAAAAGCGGAAAATTTTAGGCTGCGCTCAAGGTCCGGTTGTCCCAAAGGAACACCGTGGGGTTTAAGGTTAAACACTGCTAGATGTTGTAAACGATAAAGAAAAAAAAGGATGAACACGGCTTTTCACGAAAGACGCCGCGGGTTATTGTAGTCGGACGTGGGTTTTCCGAAAACGATTTTTTTTGAATTTCGAATGACAATAAAACTTATTGTATCTTTTATCCTGTTTTGCAACTTATGTACCTTCGTCAACGGTAGATAAAGCGAAAAAAGATGTCCAATCGTGAGATGGCGTTCCTCAACATCTGTAAAAACCTTTTCAACGGGAAATTCTATGAACGCCTCTTTTCGAAATTTCCAGAATAAATTTTAAAAAAGGTTTTCTTACCGTTGAGATATTTTTCGAAATTTATCTACCATCTTGTTCGCAACGGACGATTAGAAATCGTCCGTTCAAATAATCGTTCAATCGTTTAAATATTAAATAAATAAATAAATAAATAAATAAATAATTCATATCAATAAAAATTATTTCAGTTTATTCAAAATTTTATTTCACTGGATAACTACCTACTGTTAAACAAAAATTATGATTGAGATATCATTGGATACGTAGGGGATGATTACACGAGATGATCTGATTAAATACATTAGATCAATACGAATAATCGATTGTCTAGGAATTATTTAAAATATTCATAAAAATTGTATCACGTTTTTAGGATGAAAAGTAGTTTTCGGMCATCTTCGAAGGGTTTTCTTAGAAAAGAGAAAGCTGT
>NW_014569772.1:160171-164485 GCF_001313835.1 Polistes canadensis | reverse complement strand
TATGATTGAGATATCATCGGATAAATGGCGGGTGGGGGGGGGGATGATCACAGGAAATCTTTTAATTAAAAACAATTTGTATCAATACGAAAATCACTTAATCGATCGTCAAATAATAAAAAGAAAAATTATTCATAAAAATTCTATCACCGTTTTTATTAAAACGAGAAAAATATACTCGTCTAATATTCTAAGTGGTAAAACTACGACTCGTTAGAGAACAATGAACCGCAACAGAAACTGAGAAAATTTCTTGACCGAATTCACTATGATCGGATCAACTGTATAAATAAAACCAAAAACCCATAATAATACTATTTCACTGCAAAAACACATAATTCAAACGAAAAAACGTTGATTGATATATCATCCAAGTTAATAATAATAATCTAATCTAATAACACATGGAATCTAATTAAATACAACCCCTGTATCAACTATAAAAATCATAATCTAATAAATAAATATATAAATAAATAAAAATACAACAAAATCAAATTCACAATAATATCCTTTTTAACATATTTGTAACATAAACAAAATGTAGAACACCTATAACTCCATCTACCAAAAGACTTTTCTTACCACAAAAAAAGAAAAGGAAGGAAAAAAAAAAAAAGAGGGGAAAAAGGAGGGAAAACCCGCGTTAGTCGTTGGTTAGAGAGCATTGACGAATCATCGTGATCATTCGCGAGGGGTTTAAGGGCATTGGGTCGAGGGATTGTGAGAGGGGGGGATGATGTGGTCTTCACAAAGAGGGGAAGCTGCGAAAGTCCGGAAACCCGCGAAAGATAGAAGAAGACAGTGAAGTCCGGTATTCGTCTTCGTACGGATGGACGGACGGACGGACAGACAGACTAAGGGTTTTGGAGGGGGTGGATGGTCGGATGGTTAGATGGTTAGATGGATGAGCGAATGGGGGAGGGTCGCGTTGGGCGGGGTGAAGATGGAAGAGGGGGTTGGGGGAAGGGAAGAAGAGAAACGGCTGACGAGGACTTGACTGACAAAACGGATGGACAAACGGACGGACAGACGGTGACGACAAAGAGGGAGAAACACGGTTCCCGTATATACACAGGTTTGCCGAGAGTAACCGAGTTGGGGGTGGGGTGAAGGTAGGGGGGCACTTTGCCAAAGAGAATGAGAGAGAGTGAGAGAGAGAGAATTGTGAAGGGTGCAGGAAAGGGAAAAGGGAAGAAGGTTCGGTGTTGGACGAGTATTAAGCGCGAGTTCTGGCCACGGGGGCGTGGGCGGCAACGGCAGAGAGGTGTGGGGAGGGGGAACGACAGCGAGGGGCGACAGAGACGACGAGAACATCGGGTGAGAGGGGGCTTAGAGCGGGGGGGATAGGGGGTAGGGGGTTGACGCGCGTTACTCGCGGGCTCTGTTAGTTAGAGTAGGATGGAAAATGCGCGGATAGGTGGACGAGGAGAGAGTTTACCTAGTGAAACTCCCGATAGGGGAAGTACCACGTCCGTTTGGGTGGGAGTTATTTCAATGGTAGTGGGGATGACTTAGAATTAAGAGTGGGGGCTACACCCGAACGATGTAGAGTGGTAAGAGTAGGGGAAAGGAAGCCCTGCTGAGAACGATTGGGTATAAGGCTGTGCCAGAGTCGGCCGGTAGTTCAGTATAATTTCGAGAGAAGTTGAGATAGGATCGACGTAGTCAAGTTATACTCCCTCCCTATAAATTTATAGGGATATTATATAGTTTTTCTTTTTTTTGGTTCGCGTTGAATCAAGGTGTTGTCGCACAGTTAAAGACGAGAATTTAATCATCATATCAATAATAGTTTTTGTATTATCCTTCTGTTTTTTTTTCTTTTGGGTTTCTAATCCGAACAACCGAAAGTTTTCTTTTCTTTTTTTAACCCCTTATTTTTTTTTTTGCCGAGCAAAATATCATTTGCCTTCCCCCTTCCCCCCCGCGCCGAGTAAGTGGTGTGCGAGAAGTAATAATAACATCCATCGAGAAATTCGTATTAGAAGGAGGAGACGAGAGAAGAAACGTTGTGAATTGAAAGTTGCTGTTTCGTGTAATTGATTTTATCAAATTTAACGAAAAAGAGACTAAAGTTTGTATAAATTTGATAATCGAAGATTTTCATTGACTACGAATAGAACAGTGAGATACTTTAAAGTGCGAATTATCGTTAACAGTTTGAAAGTTTCTTCGATTGAGCTGTTTGATACAGAGAGAGAGAGAGAGAAAGAGACAGAAAGAGAAAGACAAAGATAGATAGATCACTGATCACAATTATAGCTGCTAATCGGGTGATAATTCACCCGTGTGATTAATAATATCATCTATTTATAAATAAATCAATTGAGACTACAAAGTGAATAATTATTCTGGATCGGTGAAATAATATACCGATCACAGTGACAAATTTGTTTTCTCTTATTTTTCATACAAAAGTTTATAAAAACATTTAAGACGGGTACGAAAAAGCCAACGAGCCCCTCAAAGAGGGGTGGCGCAACGAGGCCGGGTAAACGGCCCATGCGTATACTATCAACAAAGGAAAAGGTAGACGCGATAGATCGAATTTACCTTGGGGAAAGTAAAGCCGCTGTTGCGCGTGATATCGGGATACCTGAATCAACGTTAAGAGGATGGTACAAATCCGAAGATAAATTACGTGCGATGATAGAAAACAGCCCTGATTCGGGGCCGAATTCTGACCAATCTAATTCGTCAGGAAGCCAGTCCACCAGTATTAACGGAAATATGAGTGGTATAGCTTCGGGATCATCATCATCGATCATGGACGACGAAGGACCGCCAGGAAAGAGGCCCCGATTAGAACAAACCGTAAGAACGACAACAGCAACTACTGCTACAACAATGTCATCAGGTAATTGTTCATATGCCAATGAATTACCGGCAGATATTAAAAATGTCCAACAAACGCATCATCAATTAAATCATCCAACACAAATAGATCCGAAAACATACGAAAAGTTCTTACAAATGTTTAATAGTCCTCCTCCTAATAACGACATCAACGCGGCATACGCATTTGAAATAAATTATACAGATTTGGCTAAAAATTTTGTCAATGCTATTAAGAATATAAGATCGTCATCTGTTACATTATGTAACAATGGTTTGCAATACGCGAAAAATAATACTCTGTTAACTGCGTGTAACATTACTGCGGGTGGTAGTATTAATAATCAAAATATTGGTAAAAGGCATAACGTTGCGATAGCACCATTACAAATAGATACAGTAACCAAATCATGCACGAGAAAATATCTTAAACCGGCTGCCGAAGCTCCGATGAATTTGATACCAGCCACCCCAAAGAAATCTAACGAAAACTTTGGTTACACTAGTAACAATAGCAGTAACAGTAGTATGAGTAATGGTAGCCTTAATGGTAGTATTGCATATTCAGCAGCCAGTACAAGTGGAGCTAACAATTGTGTTACCCCGAATAAGAATGGAATGTATACCGGTAATATATCTTACGGACATAAATTAAGAAAAAATGCAATTATCGGTACTGGAATAAGTAGTACTAGTACACCAATAATGACCTCACCAAATACTGGCATCAACAATAACCACAACAACACCGCCACTACCAATCTATTATCCAACGTTAATGGTATCAATGAAACGTTACTTGCCTGGTTAAATAATCAACAAACATTACAACAACAACAAGATACCCCCTTGAATTTATCCAACATGCAACAACAATATGACAATGCAGCATGGATCTGGCAATTGTACAGTCAATTATTATTTCCATATCATTGTCCCGGAGTAACCCATCAAAATCCGATACACTTATTGAACAATGTCAATTTGGACATGGGTAAATTGAAAAAAACCGAATTGGATAATGCATTGGAACAACAATTACAACAAAAGTTATTGCAACAACAACAAGAGGAATATCGTCAACAACTTTACCAAGAGGCCCAAATGCAAAGGCAACCAACAATCAAAAATTATTCGATGAACAACAACTACAACATCAGGGAACACGATGATACTACTTCCAATAATGTTCTTCGTTCTAAGGAGGATGCGATCAGATGCTGTGACAAACTCATCGATTGGCTCGACCAATGCGAGGACCCATCGGTAACAAGATTTCAATTAATGACTATACATTATTTATCATTGAAATTAAAAAATAGTAGGAACAATATCGACAGTCATAAACGTTATAGAAAATAGATCAATTGTTTTTCTTTTATTTTTTTTTTTTTTTTTTTTTCTTTCGCGCGAAATATTACTGTGATTCAATATAGTTGAAATTTTCATTAATAATTAAGGGACATTATTAATAAC
>NW_014569772.1:157085-159966 GCF_001313835.1 Polistes canadensis | reverse complement strand
GTGGGGTGGGGGGCGAAGGGGGAAAAGTTGGAATAAGAAACGAGAAGGGAAAAGTATATGAGAGGACGCGAACGCGTACGAGACGAATCGAGTGGAACGAACCGCGGGGTCCGTTGGGTTTCAGGGGAGAAGGGATGGGTATCCATGGGAGGATGAAGGGGAGAGGGGAACTTTGGTCGCGGGCATAAGAGAATAAGACGAAGACGAAGACGAATAAGAAGGACAGAAATCCATCTCGTATTCCGCGAAGTCACATTCGGGGAATGCGTGATAAAATAAGAAACACACATCCACACGCATACACATCCACATATCCATGAGAAGCGGCTGCCTCGTGGACACATTTACAATAATAATCTCGCGCGGATACTTAATTTCATTTTGTTTTAAATATAAAATAAGAAATATAGAAAAGTAAATGAGATTGAAAAGGTTGGAATTGAAAAATATCCAACTTAAAAAGAGAGAGAGAGAGAGAGAGAGAGAGATGAATACAGGTATTACTAATCAGAATAATAATAATAATAATGATAAGAATAAGACAACAATAAACAACACAGGAGAAGTTCCGTAATACCGCACCGTTGCACCGGCGTGTGTCTCTCGAGTTAGTAGTAAATAATGCCATGTGTAAACGTGGTTACGTTGGGGGGGGGAGGAGGCAGGAGGAGGGGGAGGGTGCTCGGGGGAGGTCCTCCTCACTCCGTGGAATAGCACATGCGCTCACAGAGAGTAATAAAGAACTTTTTTATGAATGAAACAACTCGGTCGGTCGGCCGGTCCCTCCCCACCACCACCACCACCACCACCACTACCACCTTCACCACCACCACACCACTACCTTCACCACCACCACCACCACCACCACCACCATTACTACTTCCCAACAGAAATGTTGCAGCTATCAGTAGTGGTAGCTGTATTGTATAGTTGGGTGGTAGTGTGTATGTGTGTGCTGTTGGTGTTGCTTACTGGATCAAGTGGAGGTGGTAACCACGACCACGAGTATATAATATATATATATATATATATCATTCTCTCTCTCTCTCTCTCTCTCTCTCTCTCTTAATCTTTCAGTCGACTTTGACTTGATTTCTTTATCCTTGTTCTTTCTACGTATTCTCTTATTCGTCTATTTATTCGTCTTCTTATTCTTATTCTTGTTTTCTACTACAACGAGAGATTTCGTCTATAACACCAACACTAATGTAAATATTATAACGTACGTGTTATTCGTTACCGATTATTATACTTTTCTCATCTCGTTTTATTATTCTTATCATTCTTCTTCTTTTTTTTTTTTTCTAGGGGTTTTTGTTTGGTTTTTTTTTTTTTTTTTATTTTAATTTAATTAAATGTTACTTCCTTTTTTTTTGTTTTTTTAGGAGCCACCCTTAGTTATCCTATTTTTGTATTAATTTTTCAACGTGTACACATGCATATATATGTATATATGTATGGATACATATATGTATGTATATGTGTATGTATATGTATATATTGTATATAGATTTGTATATAAAAAACAATGTATATACAAAATATATATATATATAAACTTAAATTTAAACTTAATTTATACTATATATTGTAAGTTTTTAGCGCGCGCAAATTTATTATTACGACTGCAACGTTATTGACTATGGTAAAACTTTGAATGGATATGTTTGAATAGATGAATGATGACGATTATGCACTTAAAAGAAAGAAAGAGAGGGAGAGAAAAAGAAGAAGAGAAAAGAATAGGGGTGCATAACGATCAACAAAAGAAAGAAAACAAAAAAAAAAAGAAAAAGATGAAAGCACGTGAGTGGGAAAGATAGAAAAACGCAGAAAAAATGGAAATATACATGAACAATAGATAGATAGATAGATAGATAAATAGATAAATATGATAGACAAATAGATAGGTCATTTTAAAACCGGAACCAAATGGAAACAACCAAATCTAATAGTTTAAAAAAAAAAACTATAACTCACAACACAACTCGCAACATCGTTCAATAATTATTAATAATAATAGCTTGGTTTTAATTAATATCATAAACAAACATACAAACAAACAAACAAACCAAACCACCCCTCCTATCTTTATTTTTTTCTTACGGTTCTTTCGTAGAATTTATCTTTTTTATTTTTGTTCTCTCTTTTACCCCCTATTTCTTTTTTTTTGGTAATTACAATCTCTTCGATTGTTCTTCTTTTTTTTTTTTTTTTCTTCTTCTTCTTCTTCGCGGTGTGTAAGCGCGCGCGTTTGTAACATACTTAATACATAATTATCGTGTGGTAAATTTACAAAAGAAAAAAAATAAATACAATCATCTCGATCCTATCAATTTTAAAATAACAATTCAATTTGATCTCATTACGATTAAAAGCGCGAAAGAAACAAAGAAAGAAACGAAAAGCAAACAAAAAGAAGAAAAAAAAGAAAGAAAAACAAAAAAAAAAGATTAGTAATAAGAGGATAAGGTGGATAATAATAGGGGGTAAGTTGAGGGGTGGTTTGTAAAGTAAACGAAGATTGATATGAAAAATGGAATAAGAAAAATGTTGACAGTGTCGAAAGAGATTAAAAACCAAAAGAAAAGAAATAAATTAGTAGCCCTCATCAATTAAAGAATAAAAATTGATCAGGGTGGTTATGGGAATGATGATGATTATGATGATTAAATTAATTAATTAAGAGTGGATGTGCTTTAGAAAAAATAAAATGATGAAATGCTAACGTGATATGTCTGATATGAGAATAAAGTTAGCACAAAATATTGCGTTTGACGAAGTGGAGAAGTTAGTTTGATGGTGTAGGATGAAGGAGGATGGAAAGTAGGTAAAAGGAGAGAGATAAAGAGATTGTATGATGAGGGGTGGGGTGGGGTGG
>NW_014569772.1:130783-154515 GCF_001313835.1 Polistes canadensis | reverse complement strand
ATTAACATATTCAATCAATATAAACAAAACAAAATTATATAGATATATATATATTTTTTTTTTTTTTCCTTTTATTCCTGTCGTTTTTATTTGGGGTATTATTCTTGCGAATATAAATATCATCGAAATTTTGTAATTTGTTTTTGTTCTGTTCTCGTTTAACACGTTGAATTAAACAATAAATGAAATAATTGTTAATAAAATTTATTGTGTGTGCACTGAAAGAATTATAGGTGACCGTTAAAGTTTTTGATTGGTTCATAAGCACCGTATTTATAATTAATTTCAAGAACAAAACAATAGAAATATAATGCAATGTGAATTATTTTATTAATAAGTATATAATTGTTAATAAGAAACAATAATTGATTGGTAATGATTTCCAAATTTTAATTAATCCCCAATATATTCAAATTAATGAAAAATATTAAATGATTTAATACGTTTCAATATTTTAAATATAATTCACAATGCGCATTGTATAACATGTAATAAAAACAAATACAAATAGAAAATTCTTTAGCAATTAAAAACGACATTCAACGTGTTAAACATATCTTCATTTTGATACAATAAATAAATAAATAAATAACTAAATAATTAAATAAAAAAATAAATAACGAATTAAATAATTAATTAATTAAATAAATGTGTGGATACATATATCGAAAAGTTTATCGATTATTATAAATGATAGTTTTAAAATCCTTAAACATTGTTCTCAATCAATCGTTTCTCTCTCTCTACGCGATAATTCATTATATTAATTAATAATTTATATTATAAAAAGTTTATATCATTGTAATATCAAATTATTAGTTAATTGTATAATTATTCGCATAGGAGATGAAACTAACTGTAAATATGTACACACAAATGATTTTAAGAACGAACGAACAAACAAACAAACAAACAATATTGTTTAGATTTAAAATATAAATAGATATAAAATAATGCACGCTTATAAAAGAAACAAAACACTAATACGCATATAAATAAATAAATAAATATATGATATAATAATCGTTCATATATATATAATTAGATAAATAAACCTGTAAATATGCGTACAATTAAACGATAAACCAAAGTTATATTAAAAATAACAATAAAGTAACCCACATTATTAAATAATAGTTACGATAATACAAACAAATTAATAATAAAATACAATGACGTTGAAAAATAGTGTAATTGTTATAAGACTGTGACCATATATACTCTTTTTAAAACAAACAAACAAATAAATAAAAATAAACAAAGCGAAAGAAGATATTATTAATGATGAAGAAAAATGAAGAACAATATGAAGATTAAAAAGTGTATGCCAATTGTATGTGTTTAGTGAGATACATTGAGAAGAAAACAACAAACAACAAGAACAACATGAAAACAGTTGAATAAAAAAAAGGCATGTTAGCATAAACGTGTATAGGGAAATTTATTTTTATTATTTAGATAGTAGCAAAGAGGAAAAGGGTTGTGTAATAAAGTGTAATGTTTAAACAAAGGAATAACAAACGAACAAACAAATAGACAAACAAACAAAAAAGACAGATTCCTATAAAATAATAATAAAAATAATAAACTGTTCTCACGGTTATATATATATATATATATATAAATATTTCCGATTAGTTCAATTACAAAGATTTGTATGTGTATGTATGTGTGATTAAGAAAAATATGAAGGAGAAAGTAAAGATTAAATAATATACACATATACGTGAGAAAGAGACAAACAAACAAACAAAAAGTATAGTGTAAATTACACGTAAAAGAAACATTCCTCGTTGTTAACTTAAAAACACATATGTAAATATGTATGTGTGTTTATGCGTGCGTGTGTGTATGTTAAACACACAAAATATTCGCGTATGCCTTTTAAGAAATACACACGGATCTTCTCAAATGTATATCTAAAAATAGTAAATAACAATAATTTTATTTGTAAACGCGCGATTTAATTTTTATATTGAGAATGAATGCCTTTGTACAACAAAAGGAAAATTATTTATCGAAAGAATACACCTACGATGAATAATAATAATAATAATAAAAAAAAAAAAAAAAAACATTCGCCTATATTATTTTTTAATTCAATCTATCACCGATTACAAAATAATTATATTTTCCATTGTCATATTAACCACCACCCTTTCCATTCTCCCGCCATTTTCTTTTTTTTTTTAATCTTAACAAAATACTTTCCTCATTATTATATTCGTAACTTATTATAACAGATATTATTTATAATATTATAATTAATTTATCTTTCATTATGATCGAGTCAACAAATTTACAATTAATATTAAACAACGCAAATCATTTTTCAATTATTTCGATACTCTAATAATGAAATACTTATTATACCATTTTTATGGTATGATTCATGATTAGTCTGTGTTTAAGTTTGATCAATAACAGAAAAGAAATTATTTTATTTTGTCGTGATTATAATAAAATAAAAGTATCAACGCGATTAAAAGTTTCATAAAAAAATAACTTTAAATAATTTTGTCATTCATACAATATTTTAATATTAAATTAAATGAAATAATTATGGAAGAAACAAGATGCACTTCGAAAGAAAGGTAAGTGTCCAATTGATATTAAAAATGGCGGCAAAGATGGCGGCGGAGGTTTGAGAAAGACAACATATTTAAGCACATATTTTCAAAAAAACATTTTGAAATATTTCAACTTTATAAAAAATTAACTAATAATTATATATACAATATAAAAACAAAACTATAATTATATTATCATAAAAATCATGTTTATATCATATAATCATATATATATATATATGTGTGTATATATTTGATATTTCATTTAATAATAATAATCATATAATCATAATATAATATTCGTTATTCTCACCTGTACGCCACATTCATTTTCACATGCCAATAAAATAGGTTTCCTTTTCTTGTATTTAAAATGAAATTGTCTTCGAAAATTTTCGGCATAGAAAAGTAATAATTTTTCTTTATCATTTAGGTTACAATAACTGTTAGGTAAAGTTGATAAATAAACGTTTTCCCTGATATCTTTTTCGGGCCAACATAATCGAATTAAACCTAATTCACGTTGTATTTTTAATAAAATATTACTAGTTATTGGTATCACTGTTAATTTATCATCTAATTCGTTGAAATCTTCGTCCTCGTATTTGTAATATATTTCACCATTATTAATTTGATCCTCGTCGTTGTTAAATACTTTCGATTCAAGGCCAGATATGGCCAATGAATTTTCTACGGATAACAACATTTCACTCTCGATTTATAATTATTTCTGTTCTATTTTTTCTTTCATACGTTGCATTTGATAATACAAAACACACCACTATTATTGTCGTTTACGTTAACACTATTTTATATTTTTCGTTACAAAAGGAAACAAGAAAAGGGACACCTTTTTTTTTCTTTCACCGAATGCGATTACCGACACGCTTTACTAGAATCGTTTTAATGATACTAATCACAAGAAACCAATGTAAACGAATCTTATCGTCATGACAGCTAACTTGTCGAATTATTTCAAATTAACGTTAATATTTAAATCTACCGCATGAGGGCACCACTAATCGATAAGTCATATTTTTTATCTGTTAATCAATCATCATTTACCTTCGTGGTAATTCAAATAATATACATATTCAATTTGATTATTATTTAAAAGAAAATTTCACGAATAATCATAAATAAAATATACAAAAATGCATATTTGTTAAATATTATTTTTCGTATATAAAAATTACAACAACAAAAACCATTTGTTAAACTCTTATGGTAAGTATTTGACTTATTATCATCGATCGATAAAATACAATTAAATAAATTAATTTTTTGTACTTAATTAGAAAAAAAAAACAATTAAAATCGAAAACACGCGAGAACGATCTTAAATATCAAACATAATCGAAGAATAATTAGTTGATAATTTGCTGAGAAATTGCTAGGGGTTCGAGAAGATAAACAATAATAACAACAACGAGATTTTACAAGGGAGAAAAAGGTGTGGGAGGGTAGAGAAGTGTTTGTTGTAGGAAGGGATGAAGGGTCCAAAGTGGCAGGAAGGAAAAAAAGATAAAAACAGAGATGATTTAAAAGTGATTGAAAGATTTAACAGTTCGAGTGGTATAAAATTGCACCAGCTTGCTTGGCTGTTAGTAGAGAAAAATTCGTGCGGAAAACAACGCAGGTAGAAAGGTCAACCCATAAAAAAAAAATCGATCAATTGAACTTCGAACGTCAATGAATACCTGAACGCCAAATACTTTAAAAGTAAATAACAAAACAATTATCGATAACTACGATTGCAAGAAAATTAAATGAATATACATTTATTGCCGGTTAATTCAAATTGAATTCGTTAATATTCGTTGCTAGAAAAATTAGCGTATCAAAATTGACCTAATTGAAGATACAATTAAAGTAAAGACAAATAAATTATTCAAATTCCACTCACTAACAAGAAAACAGATTAAAAAGCTAAACCTTGAAACAATATCAACCCCATAGTTAAGATTGGATACGACAAGTGGTTATGGAAAACTTAACTGGTGTTGCATTTATTTTTAAGGTAACAACAATTCCATGCACATTGCAACTGTGTGTTTGTGTGTGACGAGGATTCGTGGTAGTAAAATAATACAGAGTGTAAACATGGTTATACTCTAGCTCAGGGTAGGTTGGTCCTTCAACGTGGAATAGCACATGCGCTTATAGAAAGTGATAAAGAACTTTTTTATGAATGAAACCACTCGGTCTGCCGGTTCCTTCATTCCAACTCCACAACACCAACACCAATACCAACACAATCCAACACATTAATGCAACTACGTAGGTGGTGTTGATGATGGGTAAGTTGTAGTAGAGATGACACAAATAAAAACACATCTTGGTACTGTCCCCGTTCCTTCTTTCTCATCTTCCTCTTACCCTTTTTCAACTAACAAAGGACTCCATCAAACCTTCAAAAACATTCTTATATTATATACCAGTTCATTTCACGTTTAATATGGAAAATAATATATATATTATATAATTTCATTGAAAAAAAAGGAATTCAATTATAAAAATAATATAAATGAGTGATTAGTAAAGTTTTGAATGTGGCATACAATGGTGGTTTAAAAAGTATTGAGCCTACCACAATGTTAAAATACTATTGTACAATAATTGTTTGTTGACAAAATAAAAACAGAATTGTCTTAATATTTATATCTAATATATCTTTTTCTAGCCAAGTCATTGTGTAAATTATCTCGAAAATAATTCAAATTAAAATTGTGTTAAACGAGATAATTTTTCATACAACCCTTAACATATTTTTATATGTAAACATGCTGTTCAAATTTTGATATTATCATGAGAGAAAAAAGTATATATATACAAATATATATATATATATAAATATAGATACAAATCATTCTAATTTCGATACTCTAATAATTAAATACTTATAATACCTTTTTTATGGTAATTTAAGATTATTTGAAGGTTACATCTGAAATTGTAAATATTGAATAAATAACACTTATGAAATAATTGAAATTGATAATTATTACAACAGAAAAGTATTAAACTATGAAAACTTTCAACGTAAATGAATCTTTAATTCTCGTTATTCTCACCTATAGGCTGCATTTTCTTTTTCACATGCCAGTAGAGTATTTCTATCGGGTCAACAATAATTATTCGTAAAATAACACGCGTTAATTAATATCACTGTTAATCTGTCTTATAATTCATTTAAATCATCGTCTTTGTATTTATACAACTTTAATTTTATCTTCGTTGACGTTAAATTCTTTCAAATTTTTCGTTTTAATATTAGATAAGAAAATATATTTAAATTTAAATAAACAAGTTTTGTTAGTAACACAACTGAACTCTTATCGAACTATTTGAAATTAATATTAATATTAAAATCTATCGTTTGAGGGCAGCACTGATCACTGGCAGCAAAATATCGACCGTCGGTAACTACAATATAAAGTATTACCGACGTAGGGTAAAATAAATTAGAAATCTACTATTACCGACGGTAGGTGTTGTTGAAGTAGAAAACTGTAAGTATCGACTGTCGATATATTTAAAAGTAGAGTCCTACCGTTACCGACGGTGGATAAGATAAAGGTGTATTACTACTATTACCGACATGGTGCTTAGCCGGCTTGCCACTAGAATACTAAAGATTTTAAATATGCAATTAATATGCAATTAAGAATACTTGTTTATTTTGTCTGCTGTTTAGGCTCTAGCCAACTTTTTTGTGCTTTCAAATGTTCACACAAAATTTCCTAAAAAAAAAAAGATCCTAATATATGATATTATACGAAATCAAACCGTGAATAGTATAGATCATTTTATTAATAAAATTGTTTAGATACAGATTCGTATAAAACATACACAATATTAGAACAAAAATACGCACTGAAAGCAGTTGAGTGCAACAACTATTCACGATATTAGCGTATGTTTGATATCATAATTTATTATACATAATTATTATAGGAAATTATGATAATATTGTAAGGTACAAGAAAATTAGTGTGAAACTGAAATATATATACATATATATCATACACATACATATACATATATATATATATATATATATATATGCATACGGGATGTTCTATAATCGATCTTACAAACAAGCACGGAGTGATTCTGCATTTATAACTCGATTGAAAAATTAGAATACAATTTTAAATAAAAAATAAATTTAAAGATTTGTTAAATACACCTGATTCGATTTCAACTCGAATTTTGTATTTCATATTTTTTAACACGTTTACAAACATTGTCGGTATATCTCTTGCACCATTTCTACTTTTATGTTTATTAAACATAATTTTTAATTTCCAGGAATGATTGCATGTTATTCTATATTTTTGACTTATGTTAGTTTTTCACGTAGAATCATCCATTGTTTGCTTGCACCGCTAGTTATGGAACACCCTTTATATATCATCTATCTTTTTAGCGAATATTGCATCTACTTTACGCGTATTAACAATTTAGTATGATAACTTTCCGTATATCCTGTAATACAAACAGATATATATATGTATATATATATATATTTTCTTTTCATTTAAAATAATCTCTCACCTTTTGAGACAGATTAAATTATTCTATTCGTAAGTAAATAGTTTGAATGGTATGCTTGGCTAAAAACGACGACAGAATTATGTGACATTCATAATATCGTTCGTGCATACGGGCAAACAAACACGCACCAGATACACACATGTACATACATACATGAATATGAAAGTCTTACGATTTCTTTCTTTTTCTTTTTTTTCTTTTTTTTTTTGTTGAATTATCGTCATGGATCGATTATCTATTAACATAAGTCAAGAGTACGTAGAAGAAACTTTTTATTTCTTTTCCTTTCTTTTTTTTCTTTTCTATTCTTTTCTCTTTTCTTTTTTTAAATATCTTTTACTTATATTTTTCTTTGTATTAATTTTTTTTTTATATTTTTTTGTTGTTTTCTTTTGAGCAAGATTTGTTATAGCGTAACAAAGTTTATTAGCGATTAAATTCGTGGATAAAATTGTTAATTGGCATCGTGAGTATCTTGCCGCCACTTTTGAGCTGCTTCTCTTCTAGCATCCGGAACCAATTGCGAACGCATGCCACCCAATACGTTACTAGTTGCCTCAGTGGCAAGAATAATAGGTTTTACTACTGTTGGTGGTATCTGTCTAAGTACACCTCCCACAGCTCCTGATACACCTTTTTGTTCGTGTTCCTCGCTTGCAACACGTACCAATTGATTAGCCGTTTCTCCAAGTCCCTGTGTATTTATAAATATCAATCAATTAAATGAGAATTTATCATTTTTATCATAAATTTGAAATTTCTTTAAACGTTAATCACAGTACCCATAGACAATATATCTCATAGAGTATTCTATTATTTTAAAAATGTATTTAAGAGTACGAAAGAAAATTCAAATTTGCATACTTCTTTAACCAGCATATAAGCATTAGCCATGCCTTCACGAATATCCTGTGGTTGACTATATTTTTTTCTACGTCCTTTTTGTCCTTTCGATATTTGCCGTACACTTGGTCCAGGACTGACCATGTCGTACGCTGTTTCAGCTGTACTCTGTAAAGCATGTACTAGCCTTGACGTCAACTCCAATGCTGCCATTGCCGTAGAAGTCGTAAAACTATTTGCACCTCGTTGCAAACCTCGTACAATCCTACCGTCTTTCTGATATTGTTCTATCGGTAACCAAAAGAGGTCACGAATACCTTGAACTGTTAAGACATTTTTAAGTTAAGTTTATGATCTGTCGTTTTAATATTTTTACATTTTTTTTATTTGTATACGTACACAGTTGTACCAACGAGTGCATAGGACCAACTCCGCCGAGTAAACTTGGTAATTGATTTTTTTTAATATCCTGCGACCACTCGGACAACAAAAATGTTACAAGTTTATCGAAACCCAAGAGTCCGTGTCGATGAGCCAATCGTTTCAGTCTTAATTCAGAACAACTCAATTGCGCCAGACCCAACAAAAGTCCAGCTAATGGTCCGTGAGTCAGATCTACGCGTTTACCGTGATAATCCAATCTAACGAGAACTTCGGGTGCAAATATCACCGTCCTAAATATTACAAAATAATATTTATATGATATAAAACTACGTTTATAGAAAAAAGAAACATTTAATTACATAATATTGAAATGATTAAGAAAATATTACCTAAAATATATCGGCTGACAATCATCGCGAACTTCGTGTGTCGTCTTTGGTTTAGTTTTATTTTCCTTAATCGTCAATTCATCTTCCAAAAGTATAAGCAAATTTTGATCTATCGTATTACTTTGCGACGTATTCGTTGAAATTTGAACATTAGGCATCGTAGTCGAATCGTTTATGCTCATAACGGGTGGATGATGAGTAGGTGTTCCTTGTTTAGATACCGAAGAAGATTTAGAATTATTACACGTCGATGAATTATCTAAATTTTGATTGGATCCACCTCCCAATTCGTTAAAAAATTCTATCAGGAATAATAAACTATCCTGATCGATATTTAGGCGGAGTGGCAGTACACTGAGCTTCAGACAACATTCTTGAGTAGAAAGTTTAGGATCTGGTCTTAAATGAGCTGCCTTCATGGTAAACATATTAGCATGAGATTGTTTAGGTTTGGCCTCGCTACTATACTGATATAAGAACTTGTTGATATGAGAAGAGGCCAATCTATCCCTAATTTCAATCTCGTTGACTAATAAAACTTGTCTCGATGCTTCCTTCGTATTCTCTGGAAATACTTCGTGTCTGAATCGAACTTTGTTTAATTGTAATTCCATTAATACGTCGTGTTGACGATTAGGACCACCGGATGTTTTCCAATTGATCGATTCTCTGGTTCTTAAACGAGGTGAATTTGGTACACTACCAAAACGCACTTCGTTTGGATTAATCGTTGCGTAACCTACGCTGGCAGCAGAACGACTTCTGCATAACAAGAAGAACAAAAAATGGAGAAGCGTATTATTAATGATTTCTTAGATGCGATTAGATCAAATTGAATGTTCAAAATTTGTTGATCAATACCTTCCTTGCATACGTAAAGTATTATCGTTAATGGTAACGTGTTTCTTCGATATCGCATCCGAATGATCAAAATCTTTTCCTCCATACATATGCCAAATCAATGTCATTTCGCAAAGCGTATATCTTAATACAGCGGCAGGATAATGTTTGGGAGCTTTCAACAAATCGGTTTTACCGCGTGGAATAGAAAAATGATTATCTACGATCCTTAATGATTCTTCGGAAAGCCAACGTATTTCTGGTACCCCATCTCTCGGCATAATCCCGGCACCTGCCTCTTCACCTAAGATACAAAATTCTTCATCCACATCTTCTATTTCACTTATACACATTGTTTGAATACAATCTTTCGAATTAGAACATATTTCAGGAATATTATGTGACTCGGGACGTGGTTCGTCGGGAAAGAAAAATACTTCTACTTGTGTTTCCTTTATCAGTAATTTTTCATTATCTGTACTTATCGTTGTACCTTTAAGACAATAATTAATTATATATAATATATAAATGAATAATATTCAAACAAAAAAAGAAAGAAGATAAAAAAGATTGAAATAATTTTACCTTTAACTGTCTCTTCCATTGCTTCTTCCATTAAACTGTTAACCCTTTCCTCTTGACTTTTACTCAAAGTATTTATACTCTCATTACCGAGTAAACTTTCCTCGTCTCCCGGATTAGGTAGACTTATATTTTCTGTACTTTCTGTATTAGACGTTAAATCTCCATCGTTGGCAAAATATGTTAACAATTGGGTCAATGCACGACCGGAATCCGAACAGGTGCGTACGTGTAAAACGTTGTTGCTAGCTCTTAAATCGACTCTCGGTGCACCACCGCACATTTTGTCGTTCAATCTTAATGACAATTCGAAAAGACCCAAATCCATTACGCACACGTAATCTCTTTTCAAATCAACATCCTTTCCTAATTTATTTGATATAAATAATCCAATATCTTCGGCTATAAATCGTAGTGTCGAGGTACTCGTTTGAGCTGCTATATTACTCGACACGCTAAAATTACCAAGGGTCACCACAGATTTCAACGGCAAATATAATGGTCTGTAAAAGTAATTTTTATTATATTATTATTGTCGATAACACATTTTATATAAAAATATATTTGTAATCGATTAAAGACCTGTAATCAATGGTGCAATCCCAAAGATGTAAATGTAACTCTGTAAGAATTCCTGGCGGTGAATATCCAGCAACTGGATGATCAGCGACGTCTAAACAATCGGTAAACTGTGTAAACCATGAGGTCGTCGTCGAACACATTCTATGCCTCAATGTAGCATTTCTTATGCCAACTGCTACTCTGAAAGTCTATCAAGAATATTTCACATAAATTAAAATATACAAGAATATTAAAAAACGAATAAATATAACAAAAAAAAAAAAAAATAGAGAGAGATACATTTTATTAACCTTTATGCGATGATTTTGATGTGCGGATTGTATACGAACAGCCACAGTTATCATATCTTTGTTACAAGAATTAGTCGTTACATTTGAACCCAACTCGCATTTGTAAATCGTCCTTTGACAGTGTCTCGGAATAACACTATTGATAGATCTAAGCGGTGGAGTTTGCGAAGGAGTGGTAGTCAAACCGCAATGATTTAAAGAAGCGTTTTTAATCATTGCACATATGTATCCCATATTAATGTTTCCTTTGTAAGCGGTAACAGAAAATATCGTAGCATCCTCTAATCGAAGTATCAATTCGCCTTGTTGGCCAGGAATAACGTTGCGCGTGGAATCGCGTACAGGTGTGTACATAGTCAAAAGACCTTGATTAATATTCAGTGTCAATGAAAATTTACTTTGACCATTCTTAGAAATATTATTAGGTTGTTGTTTGTAACTTCTGTCCGCTGTAGAATGGAATATATTGTCCTCGTCTGAATCGGAATCAGAGTCATATTGTATACCACTTTTACACATGCTGAATCTATAATATATATTTACAGATATACGGTATGGGGTATTTATCATGCATTCATATAAAATAAAATAAAATATGTATATAAATAATATATTGAAATATTTACCTAGGGTATGCTGATTCTTGCAACAAAGTAGAAGCTAAATCAAGACCGATATGACTTTCGATATGTGAATTGTATTTGGGACGTGGGGCCGAAGGTTCCCACAAAAACATATCCGTATTGAATCTGTTATACAATAATTCGTAAAGACGTTTAGACGGTATTTGGACAGAAATTATAGGCAAATTAATTTCGACTTGAACTCTAGAACGAGCTGCTTCTTCAATAAATTCTGTCATTTCTTGCCGAGTACCAGGAATAATCAATTCTTCTCCTTCTCTGTCGATAAGAAAATTCTACTATTTATATTTATATTATTATTTATCACCCTAAATTATAATAAGTTTCAATATAAATACTAACTTTTGTTCGGGACTTCCTTTATCATCTTGCGCGTGAGGTTTGGAATGAGGCGTGTCCGATTCGTGTATAACTTTTTTAGAACTGAATGGCGACGGTTGATGTCTAGGAGCATTTTCCAAAGTATCATCTAAACTTGAATCTGCTTCTCCTTCTGAACTATCTTCCAATTGTCCACCCGAATGAATCGGGTATATCGTAACAACTATCCTTGCCCAACCAAAGCCTTCGTTTATTTGTTGATATGATCTATCATTTTTTTCATCGGATGTTGCTTTTGCTATTTCTATCGGTACATCCATTTCAGATTCTAAATACGACAATAAGAAATTTCTAAACTGAAGTTCGTGCCTAGACGAATAGGAGGTCCGACTTTCCATAGTAGAATGGATTTGTGCATCTGTAAGTTTGAGTATCATGTAATCTGGTCTTACAGATCTTTTCCACCATGGTGCTCTATTCATATCGTGCAGAGGTCTCAAGTCTGGTATAGGAAATCTATACAGTAAAATATATATATCGGAAAATTATTTATCGTAATATTTTCTTACGTTAGATTTTAATCGTATAATCACCTTAATTTAATTGTACAAGACGACGAAGACACGTTTATATCTATTTTTGAATCTGGTAGCGCTGGACTTTCTACTGCTTGATAAAACAATGTTTGTTGGTTCTACAAAATATAACAAGTTATTAATTTCATTGGATATTTATATTAATTCATTTAAAAATCTGACAAAACTTACGGTATCTCTATTAATCGTTTGATTACAGGTACAAATTGGTTGTGGGTTTAATAAAGCAGATATTCTATCCACTATTGTGATATCTATTTCAGTCTTACAAGGCTCCAGTTGAATACTAAAAAGATTTAAATAAATTTTACAATGTTATATGAATTATTTCATTTAAATATTAACTTACTTGATCTCTGTGCGTGGGTGTGCATATTTGATCAATGAAGCATGTCGAACGGCTTTCTCTCTATACTGAAATCTCATTCTAAAATCAGTTTTATCTGAGAAACCATAATTATTGGAGGCTTCTTTTTGAAATCCTAACAATTCGACGAATTCTGTATTCAATGTTCCATTCGAATTGCAAGAACTTGAATTAACTAAACATTCAACAATTTCTAAACTGGCTAACGTTAAATTCCCTGATATTACAGAATATTGCGCAGTAGTTTTTTCATTTCCTTCGATGACCAATGGTGCTGCGAGTAATCTATAAATATAATAAACATAAATCTTTAGATACGTTCTTATAATTAATAAGAATGTATTTAGTATTAACATTTATACCTAATATGGCTAAGACGGCAAGCATCTAAAAGTAATTTAGACGCTTTGTCAAAATCTTTATTTCCGTAACCACTGGGTGCAAACATTCCTAAGTGTTTGAAAAATTCCTCAGCCGAATTTTTCATTTGTTTTATACTACTGCTAGTCAAACCGAGGCCTTCTACGTTCGTTGTCAACATATCTTCGTGTAATAAAACTACAGCAATAGATGATACTCTGATGTGAAACTGTGATGTTTCAGCAGATGAATCAGAATCCAAACTATGCCTGTGTTTACTGTGTTTTGGCAAATTTGTATTAGAACTTCTCGAACTAATACTACTTGCTATTATACTATCATCCATGCTTAAATTATTGCTCAGTATTGAATCGTTCATAGGTGAGGAACTAGGCAGACGCATTGGTAAAAATTCTTCTTCGTCGGTTGATTCTTCTAAAGATGCCGTCGACCATCCTTGCGTAAGTCTCAGATCCTTAATTAAAAATATAATCAATAAATCAATCAAGTATTACGCAACTTTTCTGATCTATGATTGCTAACAAAATTAATATTCAATTACCATTGATTTGATTCCTTGTATTGGATGTATTTGATGTATTAATTCACGTTCGACTCTATTAAAATCGCTACCAGCCATTGGTTTTTCTGTACAAGTCCTTGGTGCAACGTTGCTTACGTCTTCCAAATCAGGGGATGCAAGGCCATGAGCTAATTCCAAAATAACGTGTACTTGTCGAGGACTCAGGTAAGAAGTGAAAGATCCCAACGTTATTTCCAACTCTACCTAAAATAATATAAATTTTTATATTAATATCAAGAAACATAAAGTTCCCAAACAAAATTATTTACTAATTTACCTTTGGTCCCGATACACCTTCGCCTTGTTTCATTTTTAATCTGAATTCTTGACGACCAGCAAATTTGGCGAACAATATGGGATACGATTCGCTTAAATTGTTAATTAAACTTCTATCAGGATAATTTTGCATACTTTGAGTCGGTGATATTTGTGCGGAAAAAAATTGGCCATCCGAAATCTAAAAAGAAAATAAATGAATTATCGTAGAAGTGAAAAAAATAAATAAATTAAAAGAAAATAAATAATAATGAAAGTACTTTTGAGTCAGGCGTAGAGCATCTGCTGGTGGTCATGATGCTTCTGGAAATGGTTCTCGATCGAGATGGGAATTCATCAGTATGAAGAGTTACACCTTCCAAGTAAAATCGTTTGGTTGAGAAGGCTGATACCACGTAGCCTTTTCCGGACTGACTTTGATCAATGGAACTATGACTAGGATCCAACCCAGCTTCATCAGTATATTCAAGGTACTGTATACACATTTCTAGAGCTACACCCATCGTTGAATCCAAAGGTACGTGTTCCAATCTTATAACTGTATCTACGAATCTGACTTTTGCCCTACACAGAACTGAAGAACAAATAAATTGATAAATAAATTTATATCCCCACATATAGAACAATGTAAAATTGATTTTTTTTTATTTCAATTGTTAACTATTATTAAAAATCTTTACCGGAATCAATTGCTTGAGCGAACAATTCTACACCTTCCAAAGGTTGCGTATTTCCAGCATTATTGGCATCTTGTTGCAAACATTCTTGTGCAAGTTGCATACTGGACGTCATCGAACTCCACACGGATTCAAACATGGAAGTTCCATTTTCAGTTCTTTGTCTCGGTTGTACGGTCAACCTGAGACCTGTTACTTCTGCATAACTCGCTTCGCTGAGTAATGCTGACCATGGTATGCTAATGGACATTTCCGAAATGAAACCATCCACAAATTCCAATGGAAGATTTTGTTGTTCGACCAATTCGTTAAGAGCCTACAAAATAAAATTAATAAGTAAACATTCGCTTACGTGTACAACAAATGTAAATAAACTTATCTCTTATACTTACATTGTAAACTTTATCTTAATAAAATTACTCATAAAATTCTTCTAAAGAAAAAAGAAAAAAAAAAAGAATAATGGAAGCGATGCAAATGAACAAATTGATTGTGTGTGTACATATATTTAATTAATAAATGTCTAATTGCAGTATAATTCTGAATCGAAGAAAAGAATGTACGTCCGAGTTGTGTTATGATGAAATTAAATGAAAATATTACTGATAAGAAAATGGAAACAAAGAAGATGAAAATAAAAATAAGAATAACATGGAATATAATATTTGCATTGTAGAAAATAAAATGCATCTGTGAGTGAAAAATAATGTTACGATGAAATGAAATGAAAACACTGATAAGAAAATGGAAACAAAGAAAGAAAAATATGATTTACCTGAACGTCAAGGGTAACATTGGTAACTCTACCAGTCCCATTGTAAAGGTCCACAGTAAGTTGATCTAACGTCAACTTTTCTTCAAAAAATTGTCCGAGATATCTTTGCAGTAAATACCTGCAGATCCTTTTCTTTATTCCCTCCGACCAAAGCCAAGACATTGTTTGTTTGTTAATTATCTAATAAAATTTCCTACAACGAGAGAGAGAGAGAGAGAGAAAGAAAGAAAGAAAGAAAGAGGGAGATGAAAAAATCGTTTTACTTTAATAAAATCATGTGTTTGATATTATTTTAAATAAAAATACAGGGGGGGGGGGGTAAAAAAAAATTAAATAAATCTCTGCATGTATAAATGCGCGCGCGCGCGCGCGCTCGTGCGTGCGTGCGTGCGTGTGTTGCGTGCAAAGATTTTTCCTCTTCTTTATTATTATTATAATTCATCAGCTGGCATGGTAATCGACAAAGAAATTAACCCCAAAAATAAATCACATCCTCGACACGTGTTGTAATTAACTAAACTAATTCGCGACATAATCGATCGCGTTAAATTACACGCGCAAAAAATCGAAAGACAATAGTTAGTGTTTGTTTCTTTTCTTTTTTTCTTCTTCTCTTTTTCCCCCTTTAAAACTACACAACTTCGGCCCAATGTTTTGTTCTTCCTTCACGAGTTTAATACACACACACACACATACACACTTACATAGCACGTACACGCGTGTTATATATACACATGTCTATATATATATATATATATATTTGTTCATAAGAATTCACGTACACATTATCCACTCAATGGCAGCCCAAAACATTACACACTTCTTCATCGATTGAAATCAGCTGACTTTACAGCATGCCCTGTGTCGACTGTATTATACATCCCTTCCTCCCCAAACCATTCCCCCTCTTTCTTTTCCCCCTTCGTCTATTCCACTCCACCGACCCTCTCTTTCCGTTACACACTCTCTCTCTATCTCTTTCTTTTACATTTTATTCATTAGTAATAGTTTGCTACTTAATCGTTACCAACTCATAAAAATATACTATTCTTTCATTTTTTTTTACATCTCTTTGACCTAACCTATAAATTTTTTTATTTTTATTAAACAAATAATTATGCATATATATTTATGTAAAAGATGCACGCATGTATGCGTTTGGATATACAGTTTTGTAATATGAATTTTCCTATTTAATTGCTACCAACTTATTAAAATTTACAATTCTTTGTTATCTTTATAATTTAACCTACAAATTTTTCTTTCTTTTTTTTTTTTTTCTAATCAAATAATAATTATATACATGTATGTCATAATATGTATATATGTTTATGCGAGAGAGATATAAATTATTTTATGTTAATTATTATCATTTTTGTATATCTAAATAATATTGTATAAAAGAATGTAAAGAAAGATATGAAAAAGAAAATGAAAGAAAATTCTGTCTAATTTTTCCTATTTAATATATTCTTTGACTATTCTTTTCGTTTATTTCTTTCTTTTATTTTTTTCGTTAAAATCAATAAACTGATAGTGTTTGATAATACATTTTTGTAATCTCAATGACGTTTATGAGTAAATATTACTAATGTAATATGTAAATTAAAAGATTTAATCAATGTGTGTATTATATATTACAAAGAATAGTTTCGCGCGTTTAATATTTAAAGAAAATGATAATTTGAATTCGTATTAAAAGACTTAAATAATTCTAATGAAATTTCATTATAAACAAAACTTTCTTCAATTATTTTTCTTCTTAATACACAATTATTATACCATATTATTTTAATTAACATTATTTTTTATCTTTGTCTACTACAAATATTATTGCTTTAAACGTGTATTTAAAAATTTTTATGTTATGAGGTTGGTAGCCCTTACGTCTTAGTATTCACATGCATTTAAAGTCAAACGCATTTTCTAAATACGCCCATCGATGCTTTAAGTAAAAATATTCAGTGACAATCATTGACTTTCATTTATGGAAAGTCAATGATTTTATTTCCATAATAATATATTGGAATTAAAAATTCAACCACTTGGTAATAATATCCAGTGGAAAAAACCAACAACAATAAAAAACATCCAATTGTCAAATCATTGTTTCGCATTATTATTATGGCTCTTACTAATATTCTACTTCTCAGTCAAATAGCTGGTTATGTTGTTGCACTTATTTTATCTCTTTGTATTATTGTACCTATGAGCTTACACCAAGATGAATTTCAGTAATTACTCTTACAATAATTATTATTTATTGTTACGATGAGAAGAATTGATTTGATAACTTTTGATATGAATTTTCAGAGGACACTGTCTATTATTTTCGACTGGAACTTGGCAAGAAACAGATGGACAGTTCGTAGTTAATTGGGCTTCGCAAATATCATGCAATTATACCATATTCGTTGGACTCGTATTACTTTTAACTGCAGCATTTCAGATTTACAGACTTTCCGTTTTCATGTATCGTGGTGAAGATAGTTCATTCCTATCAGCGTTCGTTGACGTAGTCAGTTGTATATTTCTAACAATAATAACATTGATTGCTGCAATCATTGTAACATTAGGTTTTATGACCTGGTGTCAATGTATGACTAAACGATTTCCTTCCTGCGAATTAGCAGCTGGTAATGATATCGATAAAGCAGATGGTATCAATACTTCTGGTTTTCATATTGAATTGGGTGCTGCACAATTTGGTACCTGGAGTAGTTTGTCCATTTGGGTCGGTTTATCTGTTTTCGCTGTGTTAAAACTATTGCGTTATCATCAGATAGAAAATATGAAGGTATCTATGTATAGAGAAAGACAAAAATTGATTGAAGCTACTGGTAATAGTCAACAACAAGAATCGAGTTAATCTGACTTGAAATGATGAAGAATTTATTAAGTTATTAATAGAATATTTTGTGTAGAAATTCTTTAGTCCATATGGCTTCCTTCATTTAGTATAGCTGAAAAAAATTGTTAATGTATATGTTTATGTATGTATAAAACTATGATCGATAAGAACGTATGCAATACTCTATTTTAATGAAGATTATTTACTATAGCAAACTATTCATTTTAATATTTTAAATATTTAATATTAATTCATTTATTTTTTATTAGTATTATTAACATGTTCACTGCCAGTGTCATATATCTGTAATTTGTTATGACATCAATTTCCATAAAAAACCTAGCATCCTAACATTTGTGACAGTAATTAATGTAAAAAATAAATCCTGGGCTTCAGTGAACATGTTAATTATGTTTAAAATATGTAACAATTAATATATATCAGACTTGTATATTGATGCTCAAAGAAACTATGTTAATTTTATTTTTACTTCATATTGTTTTTTATAATTAAAAAAAGGAAGCGTTTTAATATTAATTTATAAATAAAAATATTTAATATAATTTACGTGTATGTATATATAAGTTATGTGGCTCTATCGAAATACAAATCTAATTTATCTATTTATTATGTTAATCTTGAAAGTTAATTAAATCAATAAAATGAATAATTTTTAACAAAATTTATATTTTTATAAGTTAAAACTTTATGCTGTAACTCTAAAGATGAAAAATATTATATATAGAGTATTTCCAGTTATTTACTGCAAAATTTTACAAAATGAAGATCTAGAATAATAATAATTTATTTAAAATGAATGTTTTATTAATTGTTTATTTGTCAATTATATTTTATTGACTTTGGTGGTAGATATATTGATTTGATTAAAAATTTGTACGTAACTATGCGCACTTGATAGAAACATAGAACTTTCAAATTCCGGCCAGGATACAAATTCTTTATAAAGATTTAAACATTCGATAGGTGTTAAATCTATAAAACGAGTAAATATATTGTAGTCCATTTGTATTAATTTCAGTCCAGATCCTGGTACCCATTTTCTGAAATATGACATTAATTATACATAGTAATTATATCATCCTAGAAACAAATAAAATAATTTATAATCCTTTGTACTATAACAATGTATAAAACTGATACACTTTACGGTTCAAATCTAAGAAACACGATAAATAGCACCAAAAAGCTCATTACGTTAAATCAAAGTCAAAGGGATTAAATTAATTTTATTTATATTTATTACACTTACTCCAATTCGGGTATTATTCTTTGATCTCGTTCTGTATAATGATATTTAACAAAATACCAATAAGGTATTATTTCTTCTAATTTTAAATAATTATTGAAAAGTTCTGCTTTTGGTTCTATTTTAACAACTTTTAAGATCTCATGATCATGGATTTTGTTTTTAAACCTTAGTGACTGTTTTTTCCAAGGTATATACGACATTCTTTCTATATCACCTAAATATTTACAATTAAATAATGTTTGAAAGGAAATATAAAGGTAATGCATCATGGCTTTATTGCTAGGGGAACTTAGAGCCTAAAAAATACAACAAAAAATATCAATTATTATAGGAACATAGATTAATATCCAGTAGTCCGATAATTTGAAATATAATTACATTCCAAAGAGATGGTGTTATCGCCGTATAAAAAGATGGTCTTCCAAATTTCATACAACTGTTACGAAACACAAGAGCCAATAGTAAATGCTTAAAGAATTTGATATTAGTACATACTCCAATAACTTGCATGTATGTTGATTCATTTTCCCAAGGTACATCAGGGATATCATTTAATATTGTTTTTATTCTATTCATGTTATCCTGTTGATCCATGAAATGTAGTTTGCTCATCTCAAATAAATTCGCGTTTCTTATAACGAGCCTATTAGGATATTTCGTTTGTAATTCATTTAACTTAGGATAAAAACAATGGTTTGTTTCAAAAGCGTATATCTTTTTAATACCAGCATTTAACAATTCTTCCGTTAATATACCTATCCCAGGATTACATTCCGCTACGAAGCTCATATCTTTGGAAAGATCATTGATTATCAATTGGACAAATTTCGTAGCTGTATTTTTTTCCATCAAATAGAAAATATTCCCTTTACCGGTTATTATTTTCATATATTTTTTGGGACAAATTTCACCTAGTTCGGGATTAATAACTCTTACAATATCTTCTATAATTGTATGCTCTTTAAAATCACTTAATATCTTTGCTTTTCCTTTCTTAATTGCTATTGTTTCCAATTCATTTCTTTTTATTTTATCATTATCAATATTATTTACTGTGACAATGTTATTACTGTTTGAGAACAATCGTGAATAATTTGCATATAAGCAAGATTTTGTATGTGTCAATAACATTGTCAAAGGTTTAATCCTTTCCATTTGTTTAATTAATGAAATTATAAAATTAATGCTTATCATTGCGCTCTTTTCTTATTATACAATTCTATAATAGCAAATTGCATTACGTCTAACTAAACTTTGTTTTAAAAGTTAACAACGTCGATTGAACATATGTACAATAAAAGAACTGAGATCAATTCTATTTAATGAAATATTTTACAATTTATTAATTACGATGTATAAATACTATAATATATAACTTTTATAACTAATATATAACAACTGTGCAACTATATGCTTATGTGATTTTAGGAAGGCCATAAGATATAATCTTATTTAATAAATTGTTCATGTAAATTAAAAACTGACACAAATTTAACTGATTTCACATATATATATATATATATATATATATATTATCTTTTACGAATGTAGAAAACACTGTTTATTATTAATATAATTTATGTAAGTTTATAGATTAGAAAAAGTATTGTTTCTTTATTAATAAACACATTTAAAACTCCATCGAATGTTTCTTCAAAAGAAGATAAGTATTTCTATAGAATGTAATCAATTATTAGTTAATTAATTCAATATACAAAATGTACATTTCTAATCTTTTAACTTACACAACTCAGCATCCAAACTTTAAAGGTAAGAATATAAAACTATTTACATTTGAGGTTAATATTGACAAAACATTTTTCAAAATCTTTTTTTTTATAGTGGAAAAGAAAGAAATCTAAACATTAAAAAATATTTTCGAAATCTATCATCAGGTAGCGCGACGATCACTGATGTTTCTTTATCGATGCAACTCCTGCTGCATTTGTAATTTATATTTTGTCCACGCTTGTCGCTGCAGTCGCACATGCATCGGATGCAAATTAATGTGAATAGCTTTAACAATGCGCAGACGCATTGTAAACATATGATAAAAAATATTTTGCAATTATGAAAATATTTAGCGTTATTATAAATATATCATATTTTTGATAATAAATGTTTTATGCATATATATCTGCGTAATAATATTTTAGAAAATTATTTTGAAAATAAAACTTTGTTATTTTTAATCAATAAAAGTTATTCTCATTGATCAAGTTTATTTCATTGCATATTAAAAATAAATAAAAATAAGATAAAGTATAATTGCAAAAACAATGGCAGAAGAAAAAGTAGAAAGGTAATTTTATTTAATTATTAATTTATATTTTTTTTTCTTTTCATTTTCTAAGTTAAAAATTACTTTTGTTTCTATTTTCATCATTATAGGTTAAAATCTTAAATATCAATTATCTTTTTTTTTCCCGCCATAATGATATTTATTGTTATTATTTTTTAAATGTAAATATATAAATATATATATATATTTATTGTTTAATTAATGAAATTATTTTTTTTTGCAGCGATAAGATGGATAATGTGCAAGCCATTAGTGTAGACGATAAAATGAAAGTTAAACCAGACGACAAGAATAGACAGAAACTGCAAAAGCCAGCAGAACCAAATGACAAAATTAATAATCGGAGTAATAATAACGAATCTGGAAATTGTTATTGGTAATCTAAATGCAACTTGTATTATAAAAGGAAATTATGACGCAGCATTTGCATATGTGTATATTAAAACATTTCTCTTTTTTTTTATAGTGGAAAAGAAAGAAATCTAAACATTGCAGAATTATTATGCGCCAGTTGTTCGAGGTGGTTTCACGAATCTTGTATTGGATATCAGTTAGGCAAATTAGTTCCTTTCATGATGAATTATGTTTTTATGTGTAAAAATTGTTCACCTACCGGATTAGAAAGTTTTAAAAAAAATCAAGCTCGTAAGTATGTCTATATAAATTGATTTTTTAAATTATATTAACGGTTAATGTTGTTTTCAGCATTTCCTCAGATGTGCGTAACAGCTATAGCTAACTTATTACAAATTTGTCAAAAAGAAAGCGAACAGAGAACATTGTTTCATAAGGAAAAAGATATAATACCTTTCATCGAATGTCATTGGGAAAGTATGACAACAATGCCTCGTAGAGTCACAAATTCTTGGCATGTTACAGTAAGTTAATGCTAAAACATTTCAACTCAAAGTTAAACTTTTACAGTACTTTACAATTTCACAAATATTATTTAACATTAGTGACCGACAATAAACTTTACAGAGAAAGCTGAACAGAAGAAGCTTGGCTCTTAATGCGTTAAAAATGTTATCACTTTTTTTCATATTGCTTTTGTATATTCCATTTATATATATAGAAGGTATTCAAAATTAAATTTATCATTTTATACATTTGTAACTGTAGATACACAGAGCATTAATGAAAGATGTTGGCACATTATTTACCGTGGATGAAAGTAGTACAGAAGGCCCATTATTTGGGCTTGCAAACCCAGATCTTATGTTAATTAAACCTAATTATGAAGCAATGATTAAGGGAGGTCATTTAAAAGTTACTGAAATGGGTGTTCAACATGTTGGTAAGTAAATTATTATTATTTTTTCTAATATGAGAGGTTTCTCAAATTTTTCCACTCTACGATCCCCCATTTATTCGACTTTGTACTATTTTGTTTCGTTATCATAAATTCATAGATATTCCATACATGTAGCGTTGCTAAATAAACTGATTTTCAATTAATTTCAATTCTGTTCTAAAACATTTACAATATAAAATATATATATAAAATAAGAATAAAATAAAATATAATAATGAATAAAACCTGTCATACTATCTTCATTTCTTAAGTTGAGATATACTAGTAAGCTTAATGTTAGCATACGTATATATGTATATCTTATCTTATCAAGGAAATCACTACTACAATATCACATAACAAGCTACTAATAAGA
>NW_014569772.1:125261-130672 GCF_001313835.1 Polistes canadensis | reverse complement strand
TTATTATTTATTTATTGGACGTATATATATATATATTAAAAAAAATAAATATATGAAATTAATTGAATTTAATAGTTCACATAATAATAAACAAATTTTGAACAAATGACACAATAATTTAGCCCATTAAAAATTTATTAATTAATTTTATTATCATGGAATATCAAGTGCCGCTAAGTGGAGGACTACGTGGTCGTAATGCAAAACGTAAACTACCCGGAGAAGGTGCAGGTGCTGGGCCTGGAAAAAAGGGTAGAAGTTCGGATATGGCAGCACCCAAATTACCAGCACATGGTTATCCTTTAGAACATCCTTTTAACAAAGATGGATACAGATATATACTCGCTGAACCAGATCCTCATGCACCTTTTAGACAAGTAGATAAAATCTAATTCTTTTTGATCGATTTTTTCAAATGTATACAATGTGTACGAATGATATATTGTTGATATTATAGGAGTTTGACGAGAGTAGCGATTGGGCAGGTAAACCAATTCCTGGTTGGTTGTACAGACCTTTAAGTCCAAGTGCAGTATTGCTTGCTTTACATGATCGTGCTCCTCAATTAAGGGTTTCTGAAGACAGATTAGCAGTCACCGGTGAAAAAGGATATTGCATGGTCAGAGCCACGCATAGTATGTATTATATATTGGTTATAAGTATTCAAGACTGCATATAATATAAATATATAACTAATCATAAAAATAAAAATGATATTTTTAACATTAATTTTAATTTATTTTAGGTGTATGTAAAGGAACTTGGTATTGGGAAGCAACAATTGAAGAAATGCCTGAAGGATCTGCTACTAGACTTGGTTGGGCACAAGAATATGCTAATCTACAAGCACCGTTGGGCTACGACAAATTTGGATATTCCTGGAGATCCAGGTATGCATTAAGATTTCTTCATCTACTTTTCTTTTTCTTATATATAATAAAATGTGTTTTTAATTTTACAGGAAAGGTACAAGATTTCATGAAAGTAGAGGAAAACATTATAGCAATAGTTATGGAGAAGGAGATACTTTAGGATTTCTTATATCTTTACCCGATACATACGATGCGTCGCATCTTCCAAATACATATAAAGACAGAGTAAATAAATGACTAAATCACTTTTATATTATTATTATATACATTAAATTATATAATAATTAATATGCATTGTAATTTAGCCATTAGTAAAATTCAAGAGTCACCTTTATTACGAGGAGAAAGATCAAGTACCAGAAGCATTAAAAGCTTTGAAATCTCTATCGGGAAGTAAAATAGTGTATTACAAAAATGGTGTTAATCAAGGCGAAGCTTTTATAGATATCAACAGAGGAGCATATTATCCAACTGTTTCAATACATAAAAGTGCAACAGTTTCAGTCAATTTTGGACCTAATTTTAAATGTCCTCCTACCGATACCACTTTCCGTGGAGTAAGTATTACCATAATAATTGTATTTCAATTTGATATTATATCACATTTATATTATTAATCGTAACATGCCATTTACAGATGCATGATAAAGCGGAAGAAGCTATTGCTGAACAGTCTATGGCAGATATACTTTATCTGACCGAAAATGAGGGAAGATTAAGATTAGATACGTTTTCTTTGTGACATTAATAATACGTTTTATTTGTTTTTTTTTCTTTTTTAGTAATTATGATCTGTTCTTTAAAATTATATTTTATTGAATTTTATTTGGTAGATATATATTTCAATTATCGTATGAAATATTATATACTATCTTTTTACGTACTATTACATATATAATATAATCATTACTTTCCGAAACCTCCTCTGCATGCAGGACTGGACGTTAAAGTTTTGTCACTTTCTTCCCATTGTTCAGGTGTCTTAGCCTTTTTGTTTTAAACAAGATTATTTTAATAATTAGAAACGAAATAAATAAATCAATCAATCAATCAATCATATTTCAACATTTTAAAAGTATTATATATAAATAATGAAAACTTACTATGATGGAAAGCGCGTGTATATCATGTTGTAATTCAAGTTTTAATAAATCATGTACCATACGGTGACGCTGAATCAAATTAAATATTATCTAATATTTATAATGATTTATAATAAAAATAAATTGATTGAATAATATCGAAATAAATATTTAATACATCTTATTTATTTCGTTGACCTAAGTATAGCAATTTTATTGAAGTATACAGGGTATCCTGTAACTGATGGTGTAAGCAAACATAAGAGGTTGGATTATATATGAAAAATTTAATTGAAAATGTAAAATACAATTAGTTCTTACAAGGCTTTGTTTTCTTTTGCTATTTTACACTACTTTTGGATATTTCAAATATCACTCTTTTGTTTTGCTTACTGCTTGCTTGTATCACTAATTACAAGACATCCTGAATTTTAAAAATCTCATGAGCCAAATATAAAAAGTAAGAAGTATAGCACCGAATATGGCATGCAGCTCAGTTTATTAAATCATAGCGCAAGAGATCAATGGTGTATTCTTACCGTAAGCAAAGGTTTGTTGTTGAACTGTTCGGATACAACAATTACTTTAAAATGTGTTTCCGAGCCTTTAGGTACATTGTGCATATAAGATTCATTAATGACATCAATGAAATATGGGTCTAATGATTCTTTCAGTTTCTTTCTTATCGATGACTCTATCGGTTTTGTTTGGGTTATATTATTCATTTTTTGTAACAATATGTTCTTAAATATATTATCTACAATAGAAAATATCTAGTATATAATAATTTTTCTTTTGTTCATATAGAAGTATATATATATATAAATTATTTTGTGAAGCAAAAACACTTTGAAATGATTGACTCACTTTGACAAAATCTAATATTAAAGATGTTTTTAATCATTACCGTTACGTGAAATTTCTATTACGTCAGAATTAAACAATTACGAGATTAAATGCAAAAAACACAATTTGAAATCACTTGCATTATCACGATTTTTTCCATTAAATTGTGACATTTAAAATTCGATATAAAACTTCCGGCCATACTGGAATTTTAAAATCAGTGGTACCCTCTAGAAAGTAATACAACAACTATCATGAAGCACCGATTACCGACCGACGTATCGGTCGATAAAGTCGTTTAAAAAAATATATATATTAGGTTATCGTATATATATAATTATTAATATTATTATCGTAATAATATTAATTAATATTAATCGTTCATAGTATATAAACAATAGGTAAATATTTTTATTTTTTTCTGCAGTTGCGATTCTATGCCAAGTTTTTTGAGGTGAAGTATATGCCAACTTTTTTGTGCTATTAATCACATGCAGTCAGTGTAGAGGCATTACCATACAAAAATACAGTGTCACGAAAAATCATGCAGTAGCTTTAAAGATTAAATTTATCGTCGTATGAGTAACAATAATCCAAACTTACATTGCTGCAGTTTGTAGTTTTAATCTTACAACTTATGAAATCTTTTTTATTGTACCATTTCAATATTCAGAATCTTATTGTTACTTACGGTATTTAAAATTTAATTATTACACTGTTAAACAAAATATACTTTGACGAGTCTAATAGTTCCAAAGTGTAAAATTAAATATACATATAAATGAATATAAGTTAAAAATAGAAGATATTTACCGCACATATTTTTTTTGTATACTTTATTTTTTTAATATTTACTAGACTAATGTCTTATTTATTAAAAATTAACTTTACATGGAAGGTTATTATTATTTGCATGAAATGTAAAACGTAGATGTAGCCTCATTACATAATTCTAATCTTCTTCTTTTTCTTCTTCTTCTTTTTTTTTTTCTTTAGTGAATATAAAAACTATGTGACAAAACTGAATGGTAATGACATAATCCGTCATGATTATTTTTTTTTTTGTCGAGAAATAATGTACATAACTCCAAGAAGAGTGCGTACAAAATATTTATATAATGTCTATACACTGTATGTGAGTGTATGTTTGTGTGAGAGGGAAAGGAATTTTCTGTACGTATTTATGTATGTATAGACTGTTGTTAATAAAACAACGCATTTCAAATTGTTAGATGAATACAAATTTAATAAGGTCGTTGACGGTCTCTGTCTCTATCTCCACGTCTGAAATAAAATAGAAATGCACCATATTTATATAAAAAAAATTACAAAAACGATAAGCGAAAATAATGTAATATATATAAAAAAAAAAAAAAGAAAAAGATTTAATAACATACCCGCCAACTCCTCTCATTGGTCCGCCGCGTCCACCTCCTCTACCTCTGTCGCCACCACGAAATCCTCCACCTCTTCCTCCTCTATCTCCTCCTCGGCCACCACCCCTGTCACTTCGGAATCCACCACGACTGCCTCGATCACCTCCTCCACGGCCACCACCTCCTCTTCCGCCACCACCACCGCCACCGCCGCCACCACCACCGCCACCACCTCCGCTACCAGCTCCTTCTGGTTTAGAACTTTTACAGAGATTGCAGTGATCTCGCCAAGCGAAGTTTGTGTTACCACAGTCTGGATTTGGACACCTAAATTGAAAGAAAATTAAGAATAATTAATTGTTAAGCAACAAATTATTATTAATCTTTTAGGTAATGATATCAATATATTTATATTCTATCTAAAAGAATAATTAATTAATTAATTAATTAGTAATATTAACGAACCTCCAATCACCACCACGTCCTCCACCATCACGACGATCATCACTACCACCACCACCACCGCCACGATAATGATCATCTCTATCACCACCTCCTCCACGTCCACCAAATCCACCACCTCCTCTTCCTCTGCCACCGCTTCCGCGACCACCACTGCTACGATTACCTTGCCAACTACTCTTATGCTGTGCTATTTGTACTTTAATTTTACAACCCTTGAAATCCTTTCCGTCGAACCATTTTATGGCCGAGAGCGCAGCGTTTTGATCATCGTAAGTTACAGTTGCCTCTCCTTTAGATTTTCCAGTATTTTTATCTTTGTACATCCACACTTTTGCTTTCCCAGTGCGTTTATCGTGCTTTAATAAAATATTTCAATTAAATTATTTATATATGATCAATTTTATTAGATTTTATATTATATCTTTGGATGTAAAGACTCACTTTAATTAATCCAATAGCTCCAAAATGTTCACAAATTTCGTCTTCTGAAATAGATGGATCCATTCCAGACACGAAAATGGTATCTTCTTGCACGACCATTCCATCACCACCACTGTTACGGTCACCGTAGCCCCCTGGAATGTAAATAAAATTAAAATCTGCTCTGATAAATATTCTTAAGTGTAAAAGGTAGTATTATCGACTCTACTTGGCCCTAAATCTACTACTCAATTCTAATCTATAATAATAATAATAATAATAATAATAATAATAATAATAATAATAATAATAATAATAATAAATAATAATAATAATAATAATAATAAATA
>NW_014569772.1:101243-124601 GCF_001313835.1 Polistes canadensis | reverse complement strand
ATAATAATGATAATAATAATAATAATAATAATAATAATGTCAACAAGCAGCATTGCCATCCGTTTATTAATTATAAACCTGTAAAGTATTACTATGTTATTCGATAAATAATTTTGATTTTCTACCAATCTTAAATAATAATTATTAACTTAATGTGCTGTCGGGGGGAGTGTTAGACGCTGCTCTCTTTTTTTACACACAGAGAGGCGTTAGGTATATTTACAAAAATAAAAAAAGAATATCATGAAAATCTCTTCCAATGGATTCTAAAGAGAATTGTGTTTGTATGTTTTACTATATAGTAACGATTAAAAAAAAACAATTAAAAAGAAAACATAAAAAAAATAATAAAAAAAAAAAAAAAAAAAATTAAAAAAGAATTATGCACATGTACGTATCCTAAATATGAATAATTTCTTTCTCTTTTGTAATAAAATTTATCAGAGAAATATCAGTCCGTATAAAACGGAGCTATGCTTTCGTGAACACTTTCGCTTTTATGCACCCTCTTCAAAAAAAAAATTCTTTCTTTCTTTTTTTATATATAGTATTTTCGCTAACGACACAAACAAACGCAAGTTCCTGTATTGCGATTTTTCATTATCTTTTTTTATATATATATATATATATGTGTGTATATATAATATAATATATATATATATATATTTTCAACTTTTACTTTTGTTGAAATAATATTACAAATATATATTCTTAAAAACCTCTTTCACAGCACATAAGTTCTTTTTTTTTTTTTCTGTTTCTTGTAGATATGAGAATACTTTCTCGTTTCCACAGATCCATCTCTTCATATACCAAATAATTATACTAATACTCTCTGAACCCTAAAAACCCTTATCAGTTGTATAATAGTATGTAAGTAACACAAGGTTGCAGCTTAACATATAAAAGGGCTGCAACATTATTTCTTTTCACCCTTCAACAACAAACCTGTCCTGCAACATCCTTTCTAAGAAATTCAATTATTTCTGTAATAATATTATTACTATTATTACTATTATTATTTTTATTATTATTATTATTATTATTAAAATCAATTTCACCAGTTGCCTTTTGTATTTATTTTTTAATCAAGGATCTCAATGATATTGAAATATGCAAGTATACATTTAGATAATATTTATCATTAATGTATATAATTTTATTCAAATGAATTATACGAAAGATAATTACAAAAGTTTACTGAATGATTAGTCATTAAATTAACTTATTAGATACTGCATGCAACTATAATGGTTTTCGTATATATTGAAGTATAGAGAACATTAGAAAAATATTTGATTATAATGAACGGTAGTACAACGCGATTACCTAACATTTCAAATTGTTTAAGCAGATTATAATCTATCGTTCTGTTTTTTATTTTTTTTTAAATAAATAAATTTAAGCAACAAAAAGCAATTGGTGATTAAAATAACTTTGCGTTTTACCACAGGAGTGTCACATATATTCTTTTTCTTCTCACGATTAATAAATATTGAAGTATATTTTATATATAATTTTTTGTTATATAACGTGTATATATATATATATATATATATATATAATGTATATAAAGATAATATAAAATACATATATATATATATATATGAACCTAACAATGTTGCAGAGCAGCCCTTTCATATAAGTAACCGAGTATTTAGATATTGTAAATATTAGAGTGAAAGCGTGAATAGCACCAGACTAGTACAGACAGTCTGGTGCATTTACCTTTGTTATAACCACCTCGGCCACCGCCACTGCTAAAACACAGAAGCAGATATACCAATGAGTCGACTCATGGACAGACTGATTGATCAATCGATGCATGGCGAATCAAATGTTGTGCTCGCCATCTTTCTTCTTGATGTACCTACTGTCTAAATGTCTGTAGTCACCATATTATTTCTTTTTTTTTTGTTTAAAACAGCTAATAATAATAATAATAATAATAATAATAATAATAATAATGATAATAATAAAAATAAAAACAAAAATAATAATAATAATAATAATAATAATATTTGTAAATGTAAATGTTACGTCCGTCAGTCATGTCATACACATAGAAAAAAAGATAGAGATAGATAGATAGAGAAAGAGAGAGAGGGAGAGAGAGAGAAATAGAGATAGAAAGAGATAAAAAGAGATAGATACAACAAATCTTTACACAATCAAATAATGTTGGCCAAAAATAGATACTTAAATGTTTTCGTAATGCGTTTAATAATGGCTCAGCTAAAAATAATATTTTCAATAATCTACTTTTCAAATATTAATTTAGATCTTTCTTTTTCTCTTAGAGTTTAACTAGAAATATATATATATATATATATATTTTTATATGAAAATATTTGACTATCGATAAGCATAAAGAAGTGAAAAATCTTAACGATACAAAAAGCTAAGTTAATGTAGAAGTTATCTTATTTTTTTCTTTCCCCATACCCGATTAAATGGTAAACTACTTTGAGAAAAAAAAATATCTAAAAAAAAAGAATCAAAAATGATAATTCTCGTACATTACTTAAACATTTATATATATATATATAATAATGTATATAAAAGTAAAAAGTAAGACATATTATTAAACAAAAAAAATAAAAAACAAAAAAACAAAGAATAATGTCAAAAAGCCCTGTTTATCGTGTCCTAAATAGATTACAATCCCCATGATTTATTATTAAACACCGTCAGCCAGCCAGCAGACATAAATCAACACAGTGTCTCTTATAATGGACTGTTTTTTCTTTTTTAAATAATAATAATCATAATATAATAATAACAACAACAACAAGAACAACAATAACAACAACCCATAACTGTCAGTTTTTAATTACTAGTATATTATAATTAGCTGCAAGTACCTAACAGTGGCTCCAGTGGCAGTATCTCAACCGCTTATGTTCATTAATAATAATAAACTTCTACGTGTATATATATGTATGTATGTATATATACGTATATGTACGAAATATACATATACCAAACTTGGAGGACCATACGTATAATACGTGTATACGCATATTAAACATATTATTTGATATATCTCAATATATATATATAAATAATGCAGAACCAACTTGGGCTATGTAGTTTTAATAAAAAACATACACAGCGTATATCATTTTACGTCAATTGTCATATACAACCTGTTAATTACCTTTACTTTTACCAGTTATACCTGTGTTAAACCTGTAGGCATACTTCAAACATATTAACGCCCAATCGGGCATGAGACCATTTTTTTTTTTTTGCAAAGACACAAGAGATGAGTTGTTCTTTTTTTTTTTTTTGTTTTTTTTTTCTCAAACACAAAACAGTTCGTCATAAGACTTTCATTAAGAATTAAATTCCATACCTTTTTTAGTAGTAAAAAAAAAAACAGAATTACCTCCTCGTTGAATAGATATCATATGTATAAGCCTTAGGTATGCTGTTGGCATTACAGTTTTTTTTTCTTTACGCTCTTATTTCTTTTTTTCTTTGTAGTGTATTAGATAAAATCTTAAATATACTTACTTGTATCCTCCACCAGAGCGGTCTCCATATCCTCCACGATCCCCATATCTACCTCCTCCGCCACCTTGGCCTACAATACAACATTTACACAGTTTTACAATGTTGTTGGTGTTTATATAAGACAATTTTTGTTCAATGTTAAATATTGTTAATGTAATTGAAATTAATACCTCCACCGTATCCTCCACTAGAGTTGCTACGATTGTATCCACCACCACCACTGTTACTGCTTCCTCCATGACTGTAACTTCCTCCTCCTCCTCCTCCTCCATAACTTCCACTACCGCTGTTACCAGAATTGCTGCCACTGTAACTGTTTTGTCCATAACCGCTTTGACCAGGTGATTGATTGTAATCTTGGCCACCTCCGGTATTGTAAGCATTATAATTCCCATAACCAGCTCCGGTATTAGGAGGGGGTTGACTATATTGATTGTAATTACCACCACCGGTAGAAGGTGGTGGATAAGATGTATCCTGTCCTGCTGTCGGAGGGGGTTGACTGTATTGATTGTACCCCTGTTGTTGGTAACTCGAATACTCTACAAATTACAATTGTTTTATTTACACAATTACATTCATATATTTACATACATATACAAAAAAAAATACTTATCTAGAGGTATATTTAAAGAATTACTAATTGTTTATGACAAGTAGTATCAACTGAAGATAAATATATGACTGATAATACATTTTTTTTAAATAAAACACGCCCATTATGATAAAATACAAATCAATCATTGTGTGTAGATAAATAAATAATTTAAAAAAAAAAAAAAAAAAGAAAACAAAGAGAAAACGATAAAACGTGTATATTGAATATCGATTGGTATAAATACTAATTAAAAGTTACAATAACGTGATACTGTACAAATGATTATATATAACGTAATCGCATCTATCAAACTTATATCAAAAATTAAAATAATGTTAAATAAAACTATGTTTATTTCTAACGTATGAATATTATAATTTAATTTAATGGTTAAATTATGGATTCTTTTGGATTCTTTTTCATATTGAATGTTCGTTTCATTGAGCGTCATTCGTGTTCCCTTCAAATGTGGAACATATAATTCAATGGTCGAATATTTTCGAATAAAATCAATAAGAAATTTTTAAGTGAATCTAGAATAATATTTATTATTGTTATTAATAAAATAAAACCACTTACGATTATCCGTCATAGTGGATAGGGAACAATCTCCAGTTTTGTTAAAAATAGCAAGTAATGGCGGGAAATTAACCGCCTACAACGATCACTATCGTTTCAGGTGTTGTCGCAAAACTGGAACAGAGCTCTCCTTCACTAACGGAAGTTACTGATGTTACCGGAAGTACTCATAACTCGAATCAGCAACTCTAATCATATTCATTACTGTTTAGTTATAAATATGATATATACAATTTACAATTGTTTAAACACAAATCATATATAATCTAATATTAATAAATAAAAATTAGAATCATTAATAACACAATATTTACAATATATTTGGTTAGTTTAAAAAATTTTTATTATTTTTCAGTTTTAATTAAACTCGTACTTGATTTAACCTGGATTCTGATTGATTGAAAACTTTCAAGTAACAGTTTCCGTTCTTCGAATTATAAATCATATTAAAAATGAGATACTTGTTGGCCCTTTTTTTCTTATTTGTTATATATATATATATATTAAAATATACAAATAATTATCTTTTTATATTTTTTTGAGAGGATTTTCTTCAATTATTTTATATAACTAAAGAATTAGGTTATATTTATAAATATAATTATGGGTCGGTGTTAAAGATAATGAAATATTGTTGAAAGATTATTAAATTATACTTTTATCTTCGCGTTTATATAAATACTATACATACACTTGAAAATTAATTAATATATTTTAAAGATACGCTCTCTTTGTATGCGATTATTTATTTAAAACAGTCAATTGGATGCACAAAGGAGAATCATCAATTGACAAAAAAAATTTTTAAAGAATGAATTTTTTTGTTTTTTATAATACTCTTATATCAGATATAATCTGTACAACAACTTTGAATGAAAGATCAAAATGATATTATTTAAAAATAATTTAAAACTACATGATATATATATATATAAATTGTTGTTTTAAATTACTTTCAATGCGACGCAATCAAAACAAAGATGAATAATAAAAGAAACTGTACAAAACAAATTCAAACGTTGCTTATCGATTTGACTATCGAATAAACCCTAAGATCACAAAATATTGATTATATACAAACGGTGTAAACATTTATTAATATGATGACGCGTACGTGTATACGTATAAAGTGAAAATATATAGAATTAACTCATTTGCATCAATTAGAATGACGACGGATTTTAAAAATGTTATTTCACAATTTAGAGATCACGAATTGGAATGCTGAGAAGGTGTGAGCCCACCGGTGTGTTCCGGACTGTGTTTTTGTTTTTTCCTCTTTTTCTCCTTTTTCCTTTTCTTTCTTGCTTCTTTCTCTTCGTCGTGTCTTTTCTGTTTTTTATGTTTCTTTTCGTGTGTATCCGAACTGCTGATATCGGTGGTAGCTGTTTCTTGTCCGGTTGGTATTTCACCAGGTTTGTGTTTATGCTTTTTATGTTTGTTCTTATGTTTCTTTTGTGGTGCTTGATTTACATATCTGTATTGCTCGGGTAACTAAAAAAATAGAAAAGAAGAAGGGAAAATTAACAATAGTGAAAATTATTTTCTTCATAATGATAAACAAATAAATAATAAATAATGAATAATGAGATCTTACTGGTCCCGGATGTAATCTAAAACCAGCTAATTGCACACTAGTCAGTGGTAATAATTCTTTACCACCAATTGGAGGTTTCTCTATTACGGACCTTAATGAACTGCGGAATATAAAATTATGAATATAACTAAATTAATTACATGCTGAATAAATAAACATTTATTATCTTACCTATTATCTTGATGACCAGGTGTATCGATATTGCCAGGTAAATTAGGAAGAAACGAAGATAATTGTTCTTTGAGCTTTTTACCGCTAAATTTACTGTAGGAATGTTCTAGACCATAATATGCCATCAAATTCGTTGCTCCAGTAAGTTCACTCTCCCCTAAAAATTAATTCATCCATTAAATAGTTACACACAATTGTAAAAATTATTCATTAAAATTAAATTTTGTAATATTTCAATTGTAGTACAATCAGACCTCCGTCATAAGATTCTTCATATGAATGCTTGTTTTAGAATTGGAAAAGCGAATTTTGATATAGAATTGAAATGAATATTTTTTATAAATATAAACGATGTCTGAAATTTCCCTGGTCAAATAGTGTCAGCGTATTTTATGCACAAAAATAACTTTTTAATAAATCTTTAAATAACCTATGTTTATATAACATTATTTTCTTATTATCTTGGATAAATTACGCTGACATTTCTTGGAAAAACAGTGCCAGAAAAATGTTAGACATATATATATATTAAATGAATATTTTAAATATAAAAACAAATTTTTCTTAGAATTAAGTAAAAACTCTTTTCGGTCAACCTAATCATATATACAATTGTTACCTAAAAGATTCTTGCTGATTTGTAATAAAATCTAATCAAAATGTAAAACTGACATTTGTCTATTTTGTTATACGAATAACACTACTGCCAAACATAGATTAATAAATGACAAACTATAGTAATAGAATAAAATAACTATGATAAAGCAATTAGTAACCGAATAACACAAAACTAAGAAATCAAATCTGAATGCGTACTAAGTGTGTGTTTGAAATTTTGTCAATTTTATTTTAAGAGTACTTAATTGTATATACAATGAGAATAAACAACGAGATCCAATTGTAACCAATAAGGAATGAATAAAAATTGTAATAATACGTATGATTACCAGGTGGTTCCTTCATTAAATAAAAAGGACCACTGTGGACGATGGAAGGATTTTTTCCGAGGGAAATCGTCGTTTTGAGGGTCCCTGTCGAGTCTTGGCGAGAAACAACAGGGGAACGTGCACCCCTCGGTGATGACTTTGGCGAGTACTGCTCCACTTTACTACGAAACTGATCGCCCATCATCCTCCAGCTTTACTTCATCGCACCTCGTCACGATGATTAACAAAATACTCTAAACTAAGAGCACAACCGATCTTAGAAGTTCGATGTGCTCTTTCTCCTTCTCTCTCTCTCACTCTCTCTCTCTCTCCTCTCTCTATCTTTCTCTCACTCTTACTCTCCTTCTTTCACTCTCTCTCTCTCTCTCTCTCTCTCTTTCTTTCTTTCTCACTTTTTCTTCGTTTTTTTACTTGGTAATAGATAACATTCGTATTATAAAAATTCAAGGTCCATTTTTAGGTCAACACTCAACACAAGTTTAATACTTGTCGACTTCATCATTTTCCTAAATTACCCAGATAACGTTTAACATGATCTTTTGGAGTCTCATTTTTAGAAATAAAATTGGTTATATTTCGAAAGTAAATAACATTGTTCTTTTTAATTTAGATTTTATCATAAAGATTTTTTTTCTTTTTATATATATATATATAAATAATTAGAAGTGTTTGAAATAATTAATATACAGTGTACTACGGTTACCGCTATGCTACTTTCATTTTAGTCTCCATCACAACACTAGTTTAGATAGCGTTCGTCGAACTTGACAACAGCGCGCATTCAGTGCCATCTATGCGAAAGAATCGTGAACTCATATATTCAATTACTCTCCTTTTTAATCAAATAATTTTTTTCTTTTCTTTTTTTTTAAATAAAAAACATACACATCCTTATAATTAAAATTCTCTTTCTCTAAAACAAATTGATTATTAAATATATTCTATAAATATGAACAAATATAAATCAATAATGAGCGAAGAAATAATCGATGAATTTTTCAAAATGCTTTTACGAACGTTAGCGGCAAATTCAAATAATAATTTAATGTGACACTGAAATTATTAAATATATTTGATATATATATATGTATATATACTGACAAATATTCGACGAATCTTTCGAAATGTTTTTACGAACACCCGTATTTTCGGTAATGGTAAATTTGAATAATTGATTTAACACGATATTGAAATTATTAAATACATTTGATACATATATCGAAAAATATTCGATCTCTCGATATGCTTTGACGAACATTCGTACTTTTGGCGGCGAATTCAAAAGTCGACTTAACGCGACACCGACCAAACAAATTCGAATAATAAGTTAAACGGTTTACAAATTATCTAATTTAATTACAAATAGATATATACGATAATGAACTATATTTTCATGACTTTTATTTCGTAGACGATACGTAAGTACCGAAATGTATATGTACATTTAAGTGATAATAACGAGCAGTATTTTTTGTTTTATGTACAAGTACACCAAGTTTTATAAACACTAAACATTCGTCACAAATCTTATGCATTAAAGTTTATTTTTTTTTTTTGTTTTTTCTTAATCAATATTATTTCTTCTCTCTTTCTCTTTTTTATTTTATTTTTTATTGTGTGTTGTACCGTTGTCGTGTTCATATTCCTCTTCCTCTTCCTCATCCTCTTCTTCTCTCCTCTTTCTCTTTTAAAGTGCATCATTTTAATAATAATGACACTAATAAAACTATGGTCGTCTAGGGGATTGCACTATCTTCACTGCAAATTCAAGTGAAGCATTTAAAAAAGAAAAATTAAAAAAGAAAAGAATAACAAAAAAAAAATATAAAACAAACATTTGCTAAAAACTATGAAGTTCTAGCTCGTTATTAAGGCGTGCCTTTATTATTATCGTTATTGTTATTATTATTATGATTATTATTATTTTATTATTATTATTATTTTTTTTTTTTTCCATTAACACGTTGACTGTCACGTCACCCATATTCGGGTGACAGTAAAGTTTCCGATCGGGCCGCGTCACCCGTATTGGGGTGACGACTTATTTAACTACTTACGCAGAACGTTCGTATTTGTTTGAAAAGATATTTCGCAGAGTAAGTAACAAAACTATTGAGTATTATTTAATATAAACTATATTTATTAATATAAATGACTTCTGCCCGATCACTAAATTCATTCCATTCGCCAAATTCAATTGTATTTTCGTCGGTATCATCAGTCCTTCTCTGTCTTCATCAATGATCAATTCTTGCAAAATCTCGTCAATTGAATTTTCATTGTATTCAGTATCACTATCATTGCACTGATCGGTATCCGAATCGGAATCAGATGATGTAATTCTATTTACATTCCTATTTCTAGGAAATCTGATTTCTCTTCCTCATCGCTGCTATTTGAATTTGTGTAAGGCTCGTAAAAGCTTTCTTGTTCACTGCTATTTGACTCTCTAACAATTAAGTTTTCCCTTTTCCTTTTCGACATTTCAACGAATTAGAGTAGAGATTTTAAGTTATACCGCTCGTTACTCGGCAAAGAGTCAAACTGATCCTATACAGTGGCGAAATAAGAAACAAATGCGAAGTAATGAAAATAAATGACCGAGCATCATACCACGGAAACAAACGAAGTTATTCTTCGCATTTTTAAAATATTGGTGGGAATACCCAGCACAATACGCTACGTACAGCGGTGGTACGCATGGCCTGAAGAAGATTTCACTGTAAACGCGCGTGGCAGTCAACGTGTTAAAAGGGTTTCATCACTTAAATTTCTAGTAAAAGTGGTGCAACCGGGCCTATATACCGATTTTTGTCCTAATACAAAGTAAGGGCGGTTTCGGGGCGATTTGAGAAGTGGTGTGGAGAGTGGAAATTTGGCACAGATCTCTTTTTTTTTCTCTCTCTTTGAAATATAAAAATGAATATATGGAAGCTAAATCTTTAAAGACGGCGGGCAACAACACATTCTCTTGTTTCTTTTTTTAAAAAGCGTTTTAACATGGAAGGAATTCTTACAATGCTTGAATAGTTTTCTTTTTGTCAAATAACAAACATATATAATACATATATATATATATGTATATTCATGAAAATATTATGTACTCTATCTATCCTGTGAAAAGAAAGCTCCCAGAGTACAGAGATCTTTCGTTCAAAGTTGGATAGTACATATGCATATGTATATACACATATATATTAATGAAAATTTGACAATTAGAAAATTTCGATGTTCTTTTTATCATCGTTATTTAGCAGAACGATATGTGCTATGAAATAGTACGTTAATTATCGATTCCATTATAAACGAAGTGCGTTTATGCAAAGGTATTTTCTTTTTTTTTTTTTTCTCCTTTAGCGATAACTTTACAGTCTGTTCTTGTGTGTATCAATCCTCTCTCACATATACATATATATATATGTCGAAAATTGACATATAGAGTTTGCCAAAAGTTAAGATAATATTACAAATATAATAATAATAATGTAACGGCAATGAATAATAATAATAATTAATTAAGTGATTAATTAATGTATCAATTAATAAACGCGACATTGTGTATAGTACAAATCGTTTTGTTTTCTTTCTTTTTTTTCTTTTCATAGTAGCATTTACTCGGTGTATGTATATGTATATGTTTATATATATATGTATATATTTAGCGAGACATATGCTGTATGTATTTTTATTTATATACCTAAAAACTGTATGTGTCTTTTATGGTCTTATTTTTTTTCCTCTGTATTTTTTTAACTTCCAAATTCTCGCCACGTGTGTTGTGTTTATGTGTATGTATGGTGTAGGACGCATTCGTTCGCATACTTTCTCTTACACACTCACAAAAATTTTCTGGTTTTTTTTTCTCCACATTCTACTTTGTATGCTTCGTTTGTTTGTTCCTTTTTTTTTTTGTTTGTTTGTTCGTTTGACTTTTCTTCCCCCATATGTATTTTTTTTGTTACTTCATTTCTTTTTTTTTTTTTTTTTTTTTCATAAAAATCAAAAGTCTTATAAGTTGGGCACGTACATAATAAAATGATGTGGATCCATAACAAATATATATAGGTGAAATTATATAAAGTCTTATATTTATCATTTACGTATAAATATTGTTAAATATATATATGTATATATATACGTATACATATGTATTATATTCATATGCATATGTATATATATATATAAATATATATATGTATATTAAAAATTTTACTACACATTTCACGATTATTTTACACAGAATTTTCTTTAATAACGCGACTAACTTATCGCGTTTTTTTTAAATATATATACATATATATGTATGAATATATATATATGTATATATACATATATATACATATGTATATATACATGTATATATATATATATATATAGTTTACGTTATATTTTCGTAAAAGTCCCAAAATGATGGAACGGAGAATAAATGTATTTCTCCGTACGATATTACATTCTATTTGGTATGCGAGTTCGCAATGGAAAATAATTCGGTATTATTCTGTCATCTTTTCTTTTTCTCTTCTCTTCTCTTCTCTTTCTTTTTCATTCTCTTTAAAATATTCGCGTCGATTACTGTAACATTACTTATGGCTCTAACTAGCCGCCTTTATTATATTATATAATAATTTTCACACACTCATCATTGTTATAATTATCATCACCACCACCACCATCATCATCATCATCACCATCATAGTCGTCATCGTAATCATAATCATTATTCGATCATTATTTTTTTTAGTATTATAGATATTGTTATTCATCCTCATTATTATTATTATCATCATCATCATCATCATCATCGTTATCGTAATTACCGATTTTACAAATATAATATAATTTACGTGGTAACGCTAACTCTAGTCTCTCGAAGAAAATAATATAGTTCCTCGGTTAGCGTTAGTGTATAAAGAATATACATGAAAAGTGATCATATGTATGTAAGAGACTGGACCAATAGGATTTAATGTAGTTGATATTATTTTCGATATCAACGTACAATAATGTTGCTGCTGCTGTTTGCTTTCTTGTTTGTTTGTTTTCCTTTAGACGGATATATTGTAAGTAATGTACGTTCCTTCTTGATTTGAACGAGAGACGCATAAGGGTAGCAATATCTGCACTCTCTCCGTCCAACGGCAGGATTGTACGGAGACTGGAAAGATGGGCTATACGGATATCTCGTAACTCATATCGTAAACACTTGCTCGATCTGGTGTTGGTGTGGTAGGTCTTTGCGATCTTGGATCGTTAGGAGCAGATACCATTTCCATAGAGTCCGTCATTTCTAATGCTCTAACAAATGACATAGGTCTACGTCTGGTATCGCCAGAAGTAGGTGTTGTTGGCGTTGCCATAACAGCTTTTCTTTTAACTTGCGGCGATTGTTGATGCGGCTGATGGGGTGGGAAGACTGGTACGCCACCTCTCATAGCTGGATGATAAGCTGCTCTTGGAGCAGTTGTATAAGATTGTTGAGTTGGACTAGTTGGATTAGAACGATAATAATCATAAGGTGGTGGTGGTCTTTGAGAAGGAGATTGATGGGTTGCTGCTACTGCTGCTGCTGCTGCCGCTGCTGCTGCTGCTGCGGCTGCTGCTCCCGTGTTTGTCGATGATGATATATTTCCTCCCATTACTTGGTAGCTACCAGGTGAATTATCTTTCCACGTATATGCACCACGCTGTGGCGAACCTGCAAGTTCTCTAATGTTGTCAACGGTATTGTTGGTTCTCGAATAAGAATGATCGGCATGGATAAGCTCGCTTTCCGATAAAAAACGTCGTTGAGGACTATAACCGGTAACAACAGTAACTCCACCGCCACCACCAATTCCAATATTATTTCCCTGTTGTACGTCATAATAGGTTGGTGTTTCTTTCACTCCTATAAAGTCCGGCCGACGTACCTGCGTCGGTGTACCTGGATTAGATCTGTAACATAGATTGACCGTTTCGGTTTCTGAGCCTAATCGGACGATGGTATGTTAAATGAATGTTGATATAATCGACAAATGCACAGTACAGTGAACCAATATTTAATAATATATGCGAGTGCTGAGCATTGTAGCCATACAAATACGGCTCTGGCGAGACATACAGGAGAGAGAGCAGCGCATCATTCCTGTTAAGAAATTAGCATCTATCGAAGGAAAGTAAAACATATAGCGAACCTAAGAAATACATGTAAGTGTACAACGTGCTTGTCGCTTGTGTGTGTTCATGTGGCTATGTGTATATGCGTGTGTTGTTTGAGCGTGTATACATGTTGTGTTTGTACGTGTCGCATGTAAAAGAACTTATTTTGGTATATTTTTTTTTTTTGTTCAAAAAATGTTTTAATTGGGTAAAAATATATATATATATTTTTTTTTKTTTTTTTTTTTTTTTTTTTTTTTTCTTAAAATGCAATCTTTATAAAACCATTATGCAAGAAAGCACAATTTTAAACTACGATATTTCCTCGTGGGATGAAGTTCGTGTTTACCTGCAGTAGGTTGCAACATGATGGCAGAGAGCAGCTCCTTGCAGTTACCACCCCCTGCAGTGGGACACAAACTTATCTATATACCATAGATCTCGTAGTATGTATTCATGCAGAGAGACTAACCTTCTACTATTTTATCGTGAACTACATCGCGCGCACACACACACACAATCGTCTTTTCGACAGGTTGTTCCTTCGAAAGGTTAATCGAAGGAAGGTGAGAAAATAGAGTGAATACGTGTGAGAAAAAGAATGTAGGATAATAGTAATAAGAGCAAGAGTGAGGGTGAGTTTTTTAAAGTGAGAAGAAAAAGAATATAGAAAAGGGGAAATATAATTAGGAGAGTTATATCTTTTTTTTTTTTTTTTTTTAATTTTGTTAAAACTTAAGGTGACGGACGATATAAATATGTTTAATAAGAAAAAAAGAAAAAAAAAAAAACAAATTATCCATTTTATATTGGCAGCGTGCTTGAAAGATGCAATATAACTATTTACTAGTGTGGCGCTTCCCCCTCTTGCTCTCTCTATGTCAAGATCATTTTTGTGCAATGAGAAGAATTTAAAAAGTCTTAGGATCGAGTAAATCAAATTATTTAATTTATTTTTAATTTCAATAATATTAATCAATTTTTATTTCAAAATTAAAGTTATTGATAAGCATTTTTTTTTTTTTTTTGAGGGGAAATTTTTATTAAGATATAAGTAATATTAATAAAACTTTTTGATTTTTCAAAATAAACTTTTGATAAATATCCCCAAGATGGGAGCTCTCTTGTAGACACAACGACGTGTTTAGATCCGATATTATGGCTAAAGAATCTGAGCATACCTGCGTATAGGGCTGGAAATGGCAAGTGGCGTAGGTACTCCGATAACTTTAATACGTTGTTGCATTGTTGGACTAGCACCTCCTTGACCTTGATTTCGTTGAGGAGCAGTAGCAGGAGAACCACTTACTTCCGGTGATAATGGGTCTGGTGTATGACTACGTGATCCATTCATCCCCCTATCGAAAAAATTAGACAAATTATAATAAATGTATTAAACCTTTCTGTAGAGCCTCAGTTTTCATTTATTATCTTTTCTTCTTATTATTATTATTACCTTGGCTTTGGATGAGGACTGCCTCTAGGATAATGAATTGGATGACGATGTTGTGGTGGTTGAGGATGCCTAGGAGATTCATTACTTTCGACGGGTGGCAAAAAGAAATTGCTTTTAGAACCATGTCTTTGCAATGGAGGCGTGGGCTCGCAATCTGCTGATTGAGATGCAGTTGGTTCCATATCTGTATCGGAACCATCACGACCAGGGGATAACTATAAATGATAATTACAATATAGATTTTAGATAATGCGTTTAAATGATTAACAATATTATAATATTATAATATTCATGACAATAATCATACATAGTAAATATTCTGCAGGCAGAGGCATTAGTTAGGATGGGCAGGAATAGATATACAAATAAAATCAACACCTTTCTGCTATTCTGAATTGGAAATTGGTAATGGAAAAGGAATCTTCACTTGTGCTTGTAGTACTCTAAGGACATAAATTACAAGATTAGATGAAATTTTGATAATGAATGTTTCTTTTTTGTTTCAAATATGGAAGAGAACTCACAGCTAAGCATTTGTTGTTTTATAATGAAATATAACATTACGGATAAACATATGCAATGGTAGTTAGATTAATAACCAAGCTTATTAAGCTAAACTTATACAAGTTCAATTACAAACATTTGTAAAAAGAGGAGATGTAGTGGAGTCTAATGTAAATTAAGGAAATTTTCCAACTTGTGTAACGTGTATCACATCTACAGTGTAAAATAAAGCAGCACATCGCACAATAGAACAGCATTAAAAAAAGCATGCCAAGGAAAAGAGAACATTTTGCCTTTTAATAAGTTTTTTCTTTCTGTACAGAAGCGAGAGAAATTTGAATTTCTTTTCTTTTTTTTTTTTGTTCAGCATTGTTGCACTAGCTCTTACCTTATTGTAAGCATTTGAACTGGCATTTCTAACACCATTGCTGCTATCCATGTAGGTTTTTACCTGGTTCTCACTGTCTATGGTTGATATCTCAGATGTACACGCGCCTCGTCGCTTTCCTGAATATTTATCAGGCTTAATTAAACTGTAAAAATAAATAAATAAATAAATAAATAAATTTTGTTTAAAGAACAAACAAAACAAAATATATATATATTTACTTAATACATAATAGTATTTAATTGACAGTATAATATATTACCTTGGGTATTGTGGTCCAAATTGCGTATACCAACAATTTTGTAAACATCCTTTCGAGAAAGGATTGTAACCTCCATTGAACTTGCCTGTTACTTGTTCATTAGTTGTTCGTCCTCTAGAAACAAGTATTATGTGAAAGCCTGTTAATCCAAAAATTGGGAGAAACAGTAATATTATCACACCCATAAGCACAAGCCTATGTTTACGATTAAGGAATATATTAATAATACTTGAAAAAATAAATCTTTCAAGAATTAATTATTATTTGTATCGTTTAAAGGATACGAAATAATTGCGTCAACGTCTCCCAATTGCTTTTGATGTTCCAATATGAAATAAAGACAAAGTCCGAATATACTAATCATATGAAGACTAAGGGACAAAAGGAAGAAGAAAAAAAATCTGTAATTTCTTCTGCCAATGCAATTGTTGACCCACGGGCAGTGATGATCGAATGTCTGTAAATGTAACAAATATATTTATATGCAAGATATCTCAGGATTCATCGATCAAATTGCGAGAGTATAATTTACAAGATTACTGCTCGCAGTTTGGGCGATAAATTTTAGGACACTTTATATATTCATGTATAAAAAATAAAATCTTACTTCGATGCAATGGTTGCAAACACTACAATGAGAACAACGAGGTGGTCTATAAAATTTGCATGTAACACACCATTTCATACGCACAGTAATACCATTGATCTCAACATTCTTATATAATGGAGCTCTAAAATCATCCTCCCTGTCTTCGTCAGGAGGTGCTTAAAAGGAAACATATCGTTAAGTTAAAAATTTATTACAAATACATACGTATCTATAAATTGACTAGTAAGTATCAATGACTCACCATTAAGAATATCAACATACCTTTTGGTATAACACCTGGATCCATAAACGTGGCCAGTGTAAAATTGGTCAGTACAAAGAAAGAGATAACTCCTTGAAAAGCTGGCACCAGGGAACCCCATCGGAGGACATAATATCGACACCTGTTTTGTATGATCAATACCAACATAAATGTATAATTTGTAAATAACAATAAACGTGATCGTCAACGATAACATATATTTTTCAAGAATTTATAGAAAGTAAATAAAAGTAAAAACCGTATATGTAATGATCCGACGAATGACACTCTAGGGATAAACTTGAACACATTACTCACGGGAAACAATAAAAAAGTGTCGTAGCTCCTAATAGAACCGTCCAAGCGAACATTGCTGGTACATATTTTGTTTTCACATCGCATTTCGGCATTCTGCACAATCCAACTTCTAGGTTCACAATAGAAGAATTAATAATGGGCAAGATTTCTGCTACCAGGAAACATGGCCGCGTCCATCGGTGCTACTTGTTTGTAAGTTGCAAGATCTATGATTTACGAGGACTCCCATTTTTTCTCACTTTAGTCATTCGTGATAAGTTCTTAATTACACCTTCCATCACATGAATGTTACTCCGGCAAAAACATTCGTAACGTAATTAATATTTAGTCGCTTATGCTTACAACAATCGTGAACACACCACCTAACTCTCTGTGACATATATATATGTATATGTATACGTATATGTATAACTAGATGTATATAGGACTTATATATATAACGTGAATAGAGAGAATTTTTTCTTCCATTCCATCGCTCTGATTGGTGTGTTCGATAATTCGACGAATCTTATCTTTTAATTATTTCTAACCAAACTTTTCTATTTTTCATGAAAATATTATTTAATCATTAATAATTATTCTTAAAAAATAATTATTTTCAATTATTTTGCAGTTATATTAATTAAATATATAAAAAATTTCATTGGTTTTGAAATCAATTAATCAGTAAAAAATTATAAAATAAAATATAAATATGCGTATTAATGATTTATACGATTGTTATTATTGAATTAATACCATCTTTGTAAATAAATGGTTAAAAAGTTATTGTTTTAATTATTTTGAATCAAACTTGCAATCATGCTATTTCGATTGCAGTCAATAAAAACGAGGCTTTATTTATATAGTAGCCTATCATAGAGCATTTTTATATGTCATTTTCATTTCAACCAATCAGAGCGAAGACATTTTATCTTTACCCAATCATATGTTTGTGCACAATGTATAAGGCTTAATACTATAAAACAATTATTATTAATTTCCGTATATATATATATAATATTTGTATTAAAATCGAATTAATTTCATTTAATGGTAACTTAATCTGAAATATTACAAATAAAAATATATTTTATTTATTTGTAAAATTGTATTAATCGTATTTTAACGAAAGACACATGGACGCGGCCTTGATTGAACGCCGCCATTCACCATTGTTGGCAGGAAGAGAGAGAATGAACTATACACCTTAGCAAGAAGAAGTATTCCTTGGATCTTAAATTAATCAGAGGACGTTAACGAATATTATAATGTAAGTAAAGTTTCGATTAATATGTTTTTTCCTACGATTGCATTTAAAATCATTGAAAATATATAACCTCTATATACTGTATGTATATGTATATACGTATATACGCCATTTGCCGCTTTATGTATAGGGCTAGAAGCCGAAAGGATAGTACAGGTAAAAGCGATTCTGAGGCTACAGATAAGGAAAGTAAAAGAGAGAGGGGTAGAGAAAAGGAAAGAAAGAAACGTGCTGCATCTTCTTCCAGCAGTGGTAGCAGGTATATTTTATCATTTTAATTATTCTATGTTAAGCCTCAAAACATGTAATTATGTTGATACGTATGACCTCGCAGTTCATCGGACAGTAGCTCAGGGTCATCTAGTTCTAGCAGTGGCAGTAGTTCAAGATCCAGTTCATCTTCGAGTACCTCGTCTAGTACTTCTGGAAGCTCGTCTGGAAGCTCCAGAGATAGAGGCCGCAAAAGAAGTCGCAGCAAGAGCGTTGATGCATCCAGACGACATGATAATAAAGAAAAAGAAAGGGAGAAGGATAGAGACAGGGAAAGGGAAAGGGACAGAGATCGAGATAGAGAAAGGGACAGAGATAAGGATAAAAAGAAAAGCAGTAATTCTGTTGTTGATAAACCAAAACCCAAAGGACGCTCCAGGTTATTATATTAATAATCTCTTATATACATTTCATTTCTTTATCGAAGAGTAATGATATTAGTATATCATATGTTACGCATTTATTTATTTCTATTTCTTGTTTAATTTATAGGTCTCCTTCTCCACGACGCAAACGTAGAGAACGCTCACCCATTCCAAGGCCAACAAAGATACATATTGGTCACTTGACCCGAAATGTTACAAAAGAACACATAATGGAAATATTTTCAGCTTATGGTCAAATCAAAATGGTTGACTTCTCAATGGATAAGCTTCACCCTAATCAAGGGCGTGGATTTGCATATGTCGAATTTGAAACAGCCGATGAAGCTGAAAATGCTATGAAACATATGGATGGTGGTAAGATAAACGCTAATGCATTACAAATATTATAAAATAATTGATTCGTTCTCAAATATTAATCGCGAATAATTATTAATTTTAAAGGACAAATCGATGGTCAAGAAATAACAGCTGCACCAGTATTGTTACCAAAACCAAGACCAATACCAATGCGCAGAATGTCACCAGTAATGGGAAGACGTGTACCATTACGATGGGGAGGTGGTAGAAATACTCCTCCACGTTATCGTAGACGTTCGCCGCCGATGAATCGACGCAGAAGTCCTCGCCCACCAAGACGTAGACCCAGAAGTCGTTCTCGAAGTCCACAAAATAATCCACGACATCGACATCGTCGATACACAAGATCCAGTTCGAGCAGTTCTCGATAACGCTTTTCTTGTATATATTAATGTTACGAACTGAATTTTCATCAAAAATGAATTCATCTGATTGGTCGTCTTGGTGTAACGGAAATAAGAAAAAGAAAAAAAAAAAAACATAGATATGCGTAAAAAAACAACAAAAAAAAAGTAAAAATAAATAAATAAGAAACAATAATAAATAAATTGAACGTCTGAAGGTGATTTGTGTTTGCAGAATACTTCTCGAAATATCTGCATTTACAATCATTGATTTTGCACGTTACGAAAATCTTAATAATAATAATAATAATAATATTAATAATAATGATAATGATATAATGATGATTGAACGTTTTATCAGTCACCATGTGTCGTATTGCGTTACTTTTAGAAATATATTGATTTCTCACATGGTTTATGTATTAAAGCACTTCATTGGTATCTGCGAATTATACTCCGGTGAAATTATTTTATGGAAGTTTCTGCAAAAATAATGTAAGAACTTATTCTTATCGTGATGAGTATATTATCTTAACCAATATCACAATATGTAAAATAATATATAATATCTTCTGGAAGAGCTTATCGGAAAATTGCAGAGATTAGAAATGTAAAAGAAGCCACAGTAAGACCGTTGATGCATCCAGATAACAATATATATATATATATATTTTACATATTATCAATGAAAAAAAATACCCTGGTGCCGATGGTAGTGCTCTCATATTTTGTTTGTTACTTTTCTGATTCTTCTCACGTTATATTTAGCAAATATATATATATATATATATATAGAAAGCATAAAATCAGTGTACATCCGATCGTGAAGCATGAAGATGAATATTTTATAAACGACTATAAAGAAAAAGAAAAGAAACAAAAAAATCATAGTAATAATAATAATAATAATAATAATAATAATAATAACAAAATTGTTAACTAAATTAAAAAATATAAGTGTATGATATTATTTATACAATTAATTTCAATTTTTCTCGTACAAATATTTGAATACTTTTTAATATCTAATGGTATGCATAAATTAGTTTGTTTGGTTTCTTTTTTTTTTTTTCTAATGGATGTATTTTCAAAAAGAACGTAGCTTATTATGAATAAGAATAAGATTATAAATTTTCTAACGGTTGTTGTTGTTGTTGTTACTATGTCTGTCCGTCTTTAAGCGTATATTTTTGTCCACAGCAACTTTTTAACGTACGCTTCGTATACGATCAAAACTTATTAACTTCAATGGAACATTTAATTGGTGTAATAGCACACTTTATATTAAAATTTATTTAACGCGCTATCTCCCGTACTGTGAATTTTATTGGAAAATATTTGAAGAAAATTGGCTCGACATTTATTATTGCAAGTAAAAGAATAGAAAAAAAAAAAAATATATTTAATTAAAGCGAGAGAAATTGTGATTTTTCAATAAATGTTTCTTTTTTATAAACATTATTTCCATAGCGGGGTTATTATAACTACTTATATATTTCTTTTTTTGAAATAAAACTTCTTTCGGTGGAAGGATACCAAAAATTTTTAAACGACGCGACAATTGAAATGTTTCAAAGTGTTGAAAGGATTATGTTAATTTGAATGATAAATAGAAACAGGCAAGACTTGTGAAAGTCGGTAGGGAAAATTTAACAAAAGTTTAAACTTCAGTCCCATAAGGATACCATCATCACCACCACGCGCTTTTCATTTATGTTTTTCATTTGAATTGTTTGTTTTTTCCGTATCAGATACGCGCGTTATTTGAATATTTATCAATCGCACGAGAAAAAGAAATAAATGTTAATTGATATATGTATACTTCAGGATTGCAAATGATGATCGATGATATTGATAATGATGACGATAATGATAATGAGATAATGATGACACTGAAAGGATACACAGCTTTGATAGAAACTATGATTATTGAGACCCTTTTACAAAGAATCGATTTTAGAAAAAACCTATTATTCACATAAAAATCGTTTACTTTACGATACTTCTTTTTTTTTTTTCATTTTTTTCTTGTTTACCCCCTTTTTCAATATACTTCGTGGATATCTACAAGAGAACGGAAACTCGTTATATTTGCATTTCGCATTTGTTGCGACACTTGCATCGATGTAAAATTATCTACATATTTTAATATTAATCCATTGTTTTTTTTCTTTCCTTCTTACGTTCTTATATGATGGTCATTTATATTATTATATAATGTACACTTTTATATACGTGGGGAAACTTTACAGTAGAAACGAAGTGCCCTTTGTTTATCTCTTTTTTTTTTTCTTTTTTTATTCGATACTAGTAATGTGTGTTTACGAAAAAAGGTAAAAAATGTTTTTTTTTTTTTTTTATACTCGCATTCTATTTCTTTTTTTCTTTTCTTTAGAAGAACCGGTGTGTGCGTGTTGTTGTTGTGTATATGTGTGTTTGTATCAATTGATATACCCACAAATAATTTTAAAACATAAAAATAAATATATATATATATATATATATATATAAACACGTTTGCTATCACTCTAAAGAGAATAAATTTTAATTGAAGCTTAGAAAATTATTTATAATAATAAATATATGATGATCCTAGGCTTGCAATGGAAATTGATGCATTACAGATATGCAACAGGACATGTAACGTACATGTTCATACATTTATAAATATATTTACTTTATTTTTATATGTTTCAAAACGTTTTGAGGATTATTAATAAGAAAAAACAAAAAAACAAAAAAGAAAAAGAATAAGAAAGAAAATGATCAGATGGGGAAGGGAAAGGTCTGATATTTTGTAAATGTTTTTTTTCCCTCTGTATATCTATGGTATGTACGTATGTATGTATGTATGCGTGTAAGTTAAAAGAAAAAATTTTAATAAAAATAAATACGTGATATATATAATGAAAAATTAAATGAACAGATTAAAATAATATTAATAGAGATCACCAGTTTTCCTATAGAAAGGAAATTACAACGTCGTAATCGTGTTTTTTAACGATGATTAATTAACTTAAAATAAAAGAAATAAGAAAAAAAGAAATGAAAAGAAAAGAAAAAGAAAAAAAATAGTATAAGCTATTTGGAGATCCGTGAGTGATCATAAAAAGAAATTATTATTTTTGCGCTTTTATATAAAGCACTTTGGCACGGATAAATTATGATATAAGTTTCACACAGATCTCAAAAAAAAAAATGGATGTGAATTTGACATTCGATAGAAATTTTAAAAAAATCCTGTGATATTTCCTATTTTAATCATTTTCTAATTTTCCTTTTTTTCTTTTCATTCTCGTTGCTTATTTTCTTCTTTTCTTTCTTTCTTTCTTTCTTTTACTCGTTTTGTCATATATGGTCGCATTAATATCGTACATGAGATTTTCATGATATTTTCCTTTTATTATTATTATTATATATTTTT
>NW_014569772.1:85211-100183 GCF_001313835.1 Polistes canadensis | reverse complement strand
TCTACGTTGCTATTCTCTTTCCTGCATATTTTTTTACAATAATAATAATAATAATGATAATAATAATAAAAATAATAATAAGAATTAAAATAATAATAATAATAATAATAGTAACTATTTTTAAATATTACACACATTAACTTTCCCGCTGTTTTTTGCATTTTTCTTTTGTTCTTTCTTTATGTGTTAAAAACAATGCGCATAATTATTATTTTTATAATAATAATAATAATGATAATAATAATAATAATAATTACTAAAATTGAAATTGTATAACACCTATGACAGTCAAATATCTAAAAATCGTAGAAATCACATTTTTTGTCGTCACCTTTTCTTATCTTTTTTTTTTCTAGCACGGATATCCCATACATTATCATCATCATCATCATCATCATCATCATCATCATCATCATCATCATCAAATGTGCCACCCTCTGCACATTTTTTTTAAATGCATCACCACAATGCAAATAAAATCCTTCAGTAGTCTTTTCTTTTTTTTCCGTAGAATCACAAAAAAACAACCACCGATGATGATTGCGATGATTTAATTATTATTCTTCTCTCTTCTACGACGATGACGAAGACGACTTGGGGGGTTTCGGGGGTTGCCGGGGGCTTCTGGGTGAGGGTGATTTTTGTTTAAAAGGGAGTTAGGGAGAAAAAAAGAAAGCATCATATATCACCGTATATAAATTCGTACGACGGTTATTATACTGTGTGCCTCTCTTCCTGATTTCTCGTCGAAGTTTTTCAATAATTAATAATAATAATAATAATAATAATAATAATAATAATTAATAATATTCTACCCACACGTTATCTTTTCTCTTACTTCTTTCTCTTTGATAACTATAAATATTACATAATATCTATATACAATTTTATTCTTGTGTGTGTATTGGTTTTGTGTTTCTTTGTTTTTTTTTTTCTTTCCCCTTATATTTTTTCCTTCTTGATGTTCTCTTGTTTTTTTTTTCTTTTTCTTTTTTAAGTTGTTTTCTAATATCCATCTCCGTGTGTTATATTATATTTAAATATAATAAACGCCCCATTTATTTATCTCCGTTAGCAAAATATCTCAGCACCGATTACCGAATTGATGGATGACACGATATGATGTGTAAATAAGTAAATATGTATAAGTAAATAAGTAAGTAAGTAATTAATTAATTAAGAAGAGAGAAAAAGTATATATAGAAGATAGTGTTTGATATAACACGAATTGTTCAAAAATTGTTGTTGGTGTTGGTAATGTTGATGATGTTGGCATCGGTGCTGCGTTCACTTGCAGCAGAAGCTGAGGACGTAGGGAGGATGTATCATCGGGATTGCGAGGCGTCCTCTTTTTTGTGTATGTCTGCGTGCATTAATGTAGGCTCGAGTTGTCTAGCTTGTACACCCGGCCCAGGACCTGCCCTATGGTGCATATGTAAATTACTTAATGGTCCAGGACTAGGATCTTTGCCTCTTAATGAATTAACTGGGCCCGGTGGATATCCGGCGTAAAGTTTAGCACGTTCTTCCTCTTCGGCTCTGAAGGCAGCCATTAGAGGATTATACCGTAATTGTTGAAGAGGATCGTATCTGTAATCCCTAAAGGGATCGGCAGGCCAAGGAGCACCTGGTTGACCTGGCGCCGCAGACGGTGGTGGGAAATGTTGCATCGGATGTGCACCTAAGCCTGGAAGCATACTTCGTGGCATTGAATGCGGTCCTGGCATACTGTGCGGATGCCTCGTTAAATATGTGTGAGGATGCGGATGATGGTATCTTGGATCAGGCAGTGGATTTGGTCCAGGACCAGTACCTGACGTACCACCTGGACCAGGACCTGATGGCCTTGGGAGCATCACTACTTCGTCATCCTTGCTACGCGGTTCTTCTTTAACTCTTACTTCACCAGCGTCCAACGGTGCCGAACCGTTTCTCAAAGGTGAACGTTCCCTACCAACTAATACGTGCTGACGATTTTGATGTGACAACCTTTCTCTTTCTAACTCGCGCCTTTCCATTTCACGGCGCTCCTTGTCTCGTCTTTCGCGTTCTCTTTCAGCAGCTTCCTGCTGCTTTCTTTTCTCTTCCTTTTCACGTTCGCGTCTTTCTCTCTCCCGTTGTTCCTCCCTTTCACGTTCTCTCTCACGACGTACCCGTTCACGTTCGCGTTCCCGTTCACGTTCTCTTTCACGTTCGCGTTCACGTTCACGTTCACGTTCACGTTCCTCCAGTTCGGCTCTTCTGTCGATCGCTGGCGGCTCCGGTTTCAACCCCCATGACACTGTGGTTGGTGGAAAGCCAGTGGATGCACGTTGCAATCTAAAATTATGAAAAAGAAAGAAAAAACAATTAGAATCTTTTCTTGTTTAACACGTTCAGTACCATATGGGTCGTATATATGTATACATTCCCTACTCTGAACTTTCTGTTCAAGCCATGTGAAATTTTTAACATTTATATACATTCTAAACGGACAAAAAATTATGCTAAATTTAGGGATATATTGTTAGAATAATTTATTTCTTATTTGTTTTTTTAAATGACTTACCCTCTCCATGGATCGTGAACAGAACTCAAGCCACTCAAAGGTGGCATTTCTCTAGCTGGAGGAAAACTCGAGAGACCTGGAAAGTTTGGATTTGGCGTTCCAAACGTTGAAGGATATCTTCCAAATGGTGACATTCCAGATCCTATTAAATAAAAACCAAATTATAATAAATAATATCAATATTATATATACCTCTCTTAGGGGTTAATATTAAAAACATTAGTGTATAATATAAAATGGCACGTACCTAAATGAGAAGTTGGCGTGGATAGGAAACCAACGGGATGAGGTGGAGGTGGTGCAGGATGCGCAGGTGGCATATTAGTTGGGAATGGAGGTGCCATAGGAGGAGCAGACATTCCCAAACCACTTGCGGGTCCTCCTGGATAGAGATGGCTTGGGGGTCTTAACAATTCTGTTTTGGTGTTAACACTTCCAGCTTTTGTTTCGGCTTGTTGCTTTTGTTGATAATGATAAATTTCCCATGCGATGCGTACATGCATTGCATTCCATTTTCCGTTCTTCTACAAGAAGTAATAGAATATTTATGTAAGCAAAATTGTTCAAACGAATAGTGTCGGTGATACACGATATATAAATATATATATATTATAATAATAATAATATAGTATATATATATATATATTTATATACATATATTTAATATATCGTTTAATACAAATCTTGTTCTCAGATACTTTTTTCAGCACATGCCTTTTTTACCTTTGGTGCAAATGATGTTAAATGATTGGGAGGTACAAAAGGTGTTGATGGAGGACCAATCCCAGGATGAAGTATTCCCGTGTTGAATCCGGTATATCCAGATATGTTTAAATTACCTCGAAAAAAGGGGGAATCCACTCCGCCAAGTTTTGGTATATCTTTGAACTGTATTAAAGAAAATTAGAAACGTTTACAAGTAGATGATAACGTGTGGTGTAATCTATTTCTTTTTCTTTTCTACTAAATGTATGTATGTGTATATGTGTGTGTATTATATATGCACAAAATACAAAACTAAATAATTATTTTCATATCAAGGCATCAAAAGATATTAAATTGCTGTACAAAATAATAATAATAGTAATAATAATAATAATAATAAATTTACATACATTCAAACTTACGATTGGGGGAGGAAACAACGTAGTTGCCGCTGCTGGTGGAAGCAACGGCGTCGTGTGCTGATGCACGTGCGTATGTTGATGTTGATGATGATGCATTTCCGTTCTAAGATACGGCGGTGGACCCAAATTTCCAACCCCTACGTTGACATTCCTATCTTGAGACGCCAAAAATCTATTGTCAAGCTCTCTCCTTAACAGGTCCGCTTGACCTGTAACATGAGTCACCCCTTCTTTTGGTTAATATCCTTCCTTTAATTGTTAGATCCAATCCCATAATCGTCCTTTAGAAAACCTTTGAAAAAAAAAAAAAAAAAAAAAAAAAAAAAAAAAAAAAAAAAAAGAAAAGATTAAAATCAATTTATAAACTTACTTGTTTGAAAAAGTGACTCTGCCGAAAACGGGTTGGGGTTGGTCGTAGGTGGAGGAAGTGAAGGCAGTGAAGTATGCGGACTGGAACTAGAAACAGGTGGTGGTAAAGGAGCTGCGAACATAGGTGGTGGAAATGTATGAATCCCAAGTGGAGGTACGGGTGGTGGAGTTGGCCTTGGTACAGACGTTGCTGTTGCTGGAGAGAGCTGTGAGGTTGTGTTGCTACTACAATTAATAAATAAAGAAATAATTAGTAATATTATTATCATTTTATCTTAGAAATTAATATTCAGTAAACGTACAAAATATTCGTACGAATTTTAGTATAAAGTTTGTAGTTTAAAATCGAGGATTGTAAAAGTACGAATATTTTTGTTAACGTTAACGTAACGTTTGAAATTTCCAAACAAAATTTTTTCTCTCCTCACCCAATCCATCCTTGTGGTTTGGTGTACGCAGTTAGACTAGAATTTGCTGGAGATGACGTGTTTGGCACACTTACGGGAGTGATGCTGCCCCTACTTAGGCTACTCACATTGCTACTGTAACAAACATTACTATTATTATATTACACTTTCTTAAGACGTTTACAAATCCGACTTTTACTATTTCATTATTAACTTAATAAATGACTAGACTAATATGTTATCATACCTATAACTGTCTCTTTCTCGACTAGGACTATGTCCACGCGGAGAATTATTATTATTATTTCTTCCAGACAGACTACAGGCAACCATATCTCTGTGAGCTATGGTATTCGCCGTGGTAACTGTATTAGTTATCGTAGACACGCATGTTGTAGTAGCAGCACTCAAAGGAGTATTATTATGACTCGTGATGTTATTTCCTATAGTCTGCTTACTTATGTTAGTACAAGGAGAAGCTCTACTTCCTCTCTGAAAAAAGAAAAAAAGAAAAACAAAATAATAATACAAATATATCAATGAATTATATTATCCAGATCAAAATTACTATTTCTCTTAGTGTCAAATTTATATGGAACTTAATGCACTATAAATCTTAAGTAAATATTAAAAATCATACGAACACACGATCATATTTGTATTAGAACTTTTTATCGACGGTGTACAAAATACTTTTTAAACATTTTTAAAACTCTAATCGTAAAATAATCTGAATCTTTTAAATGTACTCTTCTCAAGATTTGAGATGTTCGATATTAGATACAGTTATCATGTATGTAATACTTACCACGTCTGTACGCGAAGAAGCAGAATGGGAAGGAGATGGTACCGCAGGTGGGAGATACGGACTATGATTTAGAGCTGTATACGGTGTATAAAGCGGTGGATAAGACGGTTGCGTTTGAGGATAGGCGGCCATGGGTATTGGTGGTGGATAGCTTGTAGTAGCAGCACCGTTTGATGGTGCCGCTGGAGCTACACCTAAATTAGCTACCGCCGGACTAGTAGTATGGCTCGATGAAACGAGGGGCACATTAGGTGGATGCAATGCAGGTATCGTAGTATGAGGTTGTTGGGATAAGGAAGGTGGTGGCAGAGCAGGTGAGGCTGGTCGTTGCTGCGGAGCTATTGCACGAGGATTGGCTGCCAGTGGACTAGTCATCTGAAATGATTATTATATGTCATTTATATATTATCTTAATATACAGAAATGATTATTATTAATATGTTTTTCGTATTTACCGGTGGTTGGGATATGTGTGGGGGTAATGTTGGGCTAGGAGGACTCGGTGCGGTTGGAACTGGTGCAGATGCTGGCACTGGTGGTGGTATAGGTGCCGGTGCATCCGTTGCAGGGTTGGAAATTTGTCCACCCGTGTCCGGAGGAGATCCTCCTGCTCCGTTCGTTGGAGGCAACACGTGCGGTGAAGAAGATGGCAGCTCGTCTAATAAATAATAATTTCATATCATTTTTTTGTATCTATGCAAATTAACATTTGCATATAATGTAATAAATCGTATTTGTAAATACTTACATTTACGTGCAAGGGGTGGTGGGGTAGAAGATTCAAAGAGTATCGACTCTGCATCCGAGCCCTTTATAAAACAGACATTTGTTAGATACTATTGAATGAATGAAATTTGAAACAATACGAACACCTTAATTAAACTTTAAATACCTTATCGTCTTCTCCTTCACTATCACACTAAAATGAACATAAAAACCAAACATTTTATTAATAATAATTCGGTTGATCGTTGAAATATTATTAAACGATAATGAACAAATATTAAAACTACTTACGATATAACCTTTACCCGAACTGCAATGACTGCTAGCCTGTAAAATAAATGCATACATTTGTAAATAGCATGTATACGCGTATTTGTACATATGTGTAACGTTATATGAAACAAGAAACATACATCGCTGAGATGGTCCCTGGAACTGTCTGCGTCCTGGCAATCCCTAGGTATACCAGGGCCATGCAATTGTTCAGACGCTCTACCACTATCGTCGCTTGTACCTGCATCTAGACCCTGTAAAATAATTATATAATATTATATCTAACAAAGAAAACAAAAGACTAACACGTTCGCTACTAGACCATGGTAGGAAAAATTTATTTATTGCTTTGATTACCATTACAAATGCGTTACGTTGAGTTCTCAATGGAAATCAATAGTGAATGTGTTAAATCGAGCTGAAGCAATTAACAATGTAATATTAAATACTGCAAGTTTACCTGGTTGAGCGTCGATGGTGTCAATATGGAATTATGTGTATAATGGTTGTGCTTGAAATGATTTTTGATATGGTGCTCGGTGTGCCTATTGTTTTGTCCAGTATCCAGCTTTGGTTTTTCGTCAACTATCGACAGCAACGTATGCAACTTCTTTACATTATTTTTACCACCTAGCTTTATTGCACTCTGAAAAGAAAAAAAATTAATAAAATGTTAAAAAGAATTATCAAAGGATATTCTTCATAATATTCTGTATATATATATAAGAATATATAGATATAAAATTATTAGAAATATTTTAGAATGAAATTCCATTGAAAAAAACATACCATGTTCGACAAATCCTAAAATATGTCATTCCTTCCGAAATTGATTTTCAATTTATATTTGAAAATGTGTAAAAAAAAGAAAGGGTAAATAAAAAAAGGAATATATGTCCTTCCTCTTACCCCAGACTTCCAGGTCAATTTAGGCAGCCCAGAATGATTGCAATAGATAATTCGTATATTTCATCTTTCGCGCCTAATTTTTCACAGAACGCGCTTATTGGTTGGAACACGAGCGCACTTACCGACGAACGGACGAACTAACGAATGAACAAGCGAGCGAGATAGTGAACTAAACGCGCGCGCGCAAGAGAGAGAGAGAAAGAGAGAAAAGGAGAGAGGACACAGCACGTATATATACACATAACCACACACACACACACGCGCGACGGAAAGAGAGAGCTCCAATACCCCTAACAAAAATGGATAAAGGAAAGAAAAGATATCCTTGAGAAAGAAACGTTAGCAACACATTGGTTATACGATCATTTGCATAAAAAGAATCCGGTTGTCATTGGTGCGTTGTAATTAAATAAAACTAGACAATAACAACAGCAATAATAGTAACAGCAGCAGCATCCAGTAGTAACAGCAGAGCAACGACGACGACGACGACCAATCAACAACAATAACAACGGTAAATCCCTGTATAGTAGTTTTTTTCCATTCGTCCAAGAATAAACTGCATTAATTAAAAAAAATGCAAACTTTTTTCCATTTTCATCAAAGTAACATATATCCCAACCACACACATAGTGCTACGTGCAACAATAATTTTGAGGTTACGAAAAAAAAAAAAAAAAGAAAAAGAAAGAAGAAAAACCCGTGGTAAGAAAGAAAAATATTCTCGTTTTCTGACCGATCGAAAACGAGAGGCGGACGAAGCAGGAGAGAAAAAAAGATGATTCGACCAATGTAATACCCCACTAGTACTTTCTCTCTCTCTTTCTTTCTTTCTTTCTTTTTAATCTTTCTCTATTTAACTTTAATAAATTCTTTCTATATTTCTCTTTGTGTTAGTTTTTTAAGAGAAAGAATATGTAATATTTCCTATACCGCGCGTCGGAATTTCACTATATATACACGGTTGTTGGTGCGTTCGTGCACTGCGATCACCATGTTCGGGTATCTCCGAAGATTATCTCCTTGTCCTGGAAGCACGGCGGTGAAGGTAGTGTAGTAGTGTGGTAGTGGTGGTGGTAGTGGTATAGTGGTGGTGGTGGTTTGCGGAGGAGGAGGAGAAGGAGGGAAAAGGTGTTGGTGGTGGTGGTAATGGTGGTAGCGGCGGCGGCAACACAGCGACGGTACCGACGGCGGCCAGAGAACTTTCACGGCGTGTCGCGAGCGCACGTCAAAAGACCGACAGCGTTGTGATAAGGGAAGGAGAATAGAAGTAAAATGGGGGTAACCGTAAGAGGAGTGGGGGCTAGTATGGTAGGGTAAGGTAGGGTAGGGTAGGGTAGAAGTAGTAACGATGGTGGTAGGGGTTGGTGACGGCAAATCCCTCGCGCGACAGAGGAGAACGCCTTTTCCGACGGGTGCTTTAAATCGTGAGGTATGTCCAATGCCACGCACGCTCGTTCGTTCGTTCGTACATTCGTTCGCGAGTGGCGCTCTCTACTCCGAGCAGCAGAGCAGAGATAGTATACGTTTCTACAACACCACAGTCGTGTCTTTTGCCCCCTGGAATAACACGACTGGTAGTAGTAGTAGTAATAGAAGAAGAAGAAGAGGAAGAGGAAAAGGAGGTGGATGAAAGCCCAGAGCAGGAGAAAGGGAATTTTTTAACGAACGATCTACGAGCGACGACGATGATGATGATGACGATGAAAATAACTGGACGGAAACTTGTAATAACATCGAATAATAGTAACGGCACAACAACATCATTATTGTTGTTTCCTTCTTTATCATAAGAGAAGAGAACAACAAGTAGTATTATAGATACGACGATTAAGATTACTATGGACAATAATAATAATAATAATAATAAAAAAAAAAAAGAAAGGCACGATAAGAGATGTGTACGACACAACGCGAGACACGGCACACGACAGGTTTTACGACAGGATATGATGCAGCGTTGTTGCTCGGGAGAGATCGACGATGGTGGCGGTGGCGGTGGTGGCGGCCACGGCGACGGTGGCGACGGTGCTGGAGGTGGGAGGAGGTGGTGGGAGGATGTAGGATGACAGAGGGATTCGCAGCACCAGAGTCGTCTCGTGTGCGCGATGCAGCACGGGAGTAGTACTCATAGTGGGGAGGATAACAGAGGGAGGGAAACCTTTCCTTCCTTCCTTCCTTCCTTTCTTGAGCTTGGAGGAGAGACTTTTAGGAGAGAGGGAATCAGAGGGACAAAGAGAAAGATAGACCGAATGAGGAGCGAGGAAGAAAGAAAGAGAAGACATTGACCGAACGAACAACCGCGCGTAGACCAAAGTCTCCTTCTTTCCTTTGCCAGGCCAGCTGGAAAGAACAACCCTCCTCCTCCTCCTCATCCTCCTCTTCGTCGAACCTCGATTTCTCTCTTTTTTTCTTTCTATCTTTATTTGTTTTTCTATCTCGAATACGCGGGGCGCGTTCACTTCGAGTCTTATTACTCTCTCTCTCTCTCTATACACCAGAGTTCTTTCTCAATTTCTTTATTTCTCATTTTGTTCCTTCTTTCTTCCTCCTTCTTCCCGTTCATTCGCACGCCGCAAAATGCGTTATCTCCTTTTTCTTCTTCCCTTCTCATTTCCCCTACTTCTATTTTTTTTTCTTTCTCTCTCTCTCGATACATCCATCCCCTCTACTCTTCCTCGTCCACCTCCTATTTCTCTTTCGTCTTCTTTTTAACCCGCCTCCCCCCCACTCTTTCTATCCTGTATCTTCTCCTCTCTCGTATTACGGGCGTATGCCAAAGCAAAGAGGGGAAAAAAGTACTAGGATCTTTTCTCTCTCTCTTTCTATCTTTATCCCGGTGTAAAAAAGTAGCAGCGGCAGCAGCAGCAGCAACAGCACTGTTCTCTTTTCTTGCGAAAAGTAGCAGCAGCAGCCACACCACGCTTTTCTGCTTCTTCCACCACCCCCCTCCCACTCCTCTCCCTCACCACCTGCGCACGTGTGCCAACCGCGAAACGAAACCCCCTAGGACGTTGTTCGTTCCGCGCCGTTCGAATAAGCGCGCTACGAACTTTGCTTTGCGAGATGCGAATTAATTGAATAAACCTCCGCGCACCGCTAACCTTCCCTCCCCCCTTCCCCTCCCACGTCCCTTCCATTCCCTTCTCTTTACTGCACCCGTCTAGGAAAAAAGTACTCGAGAGTGCGTCGTAGTTACTCGAATCTTTCTCTTTCTATCTTTCTTTATTTATTTCTTTCTTTATTTTTTTCTATCCTTTTCTTTCTCTTTTGCGCTGGTTCGTTCGTTCATCCCGTTCATTCGTTGGTTCTTTCTTGTCTTCTTCTTTCTCTACGTCGAGGAAACTGGTTGGTTTACCTCGGTTCGTATTCTCTTATCGCAAGAATCCTCTTTAGGATTTAGTTTTCTTCTTGTTATTTGATAATGCAACTTTACTCGAGTATATATTTTATTGACCTCTACTTCTATTCCTATTACTGTTAAGGCTTGCACACACAATGTTTGCGACGATTGATATTTTTTTTTTTTCCTTTTCATATGTCCATACAATTTTTTTTACATAATCGGCAAAAACTTTCCTGTTAGATAACGCATAATATGTATGCATGTATGCATCCGGCGCACCATTATTTGAACGGAAAATTTTTGCCGATCTAGGGAAATATTTCTATGTACATTAATAATATTTAATTGGCGTAGAAATTTTCTGGATAAACCCATACGATTATTATACACACGGTTAGGTTAATTCAGGAAAGTTTTTGCCGATTTAGGAATAAATCTATAGACGGAAATATTCTCGATCGGTAAAAAACTTTTCAGACAATACGAATATTTTTATCGAGTAATTTTTTTTGGCTATATATATATATTTTTTTTTTTTTTTGAAGAGAAAATGCGTTTTCATTTTTATAAATCGTTAAAGATTTGTTTTTGTTTTTTTTTTAACAAACTTTAACATTGCTACGAATTAAAACGTTAAAAAGAAAAAGGAACGCGAATTAATTAATATCGACGATTAGATGACAGATCATCCTGTGTTTAGTATTTACATTTCCTTGTTTTTTTTTTTATAATCGGATCAATAAAAAATAACTAGCGTATGGATAATAAACGCAATAATAACTGATACGTAATCTATTCATTTAAATAACGTTTATATTCCGCAAATAACGAAAAAAAAAAGAAAAAAAAAAAAAGGAAACGAGTATCGCAGCAATGTTATATAAAATTGATCAACAGTTATAAATTATTCTAGAATATCACATTTGATTTTTATCTTTTCAGAAAAAAAACATCGATGCAACAACATCGAACGACCTTTTTTCTTTTTTTCTTTTTCTTTTTTTCTTTTTTTTTCTTAACGATTATAATCCTTAGAAATAAATATGACGAAGAGAGACATTTAAAAGTGCCGCCATTTTGCATCGAAGTAGAGAAAAATATGAATATTATTATCTATCCATCATAGAGTGTGAGTCGTCGTCAATCTTTTAAAAAATTGATGATTATAATATAAAATATAAATAAATATGGTGAAAAATATAAAGTTGCAGAAAAAATGGTCTAACCAATTGTTTTTTTTTTTGCGATTAAAAAATGGTGGAAAAAGGTGAATTATTTGCAGCAACCCGTATGCAACTCGAAGGCGCAAAGTTGTTCTCGATATGGTACGGGTGAAGGAAGGTCGTCCTCGTACAACACGCGGACGTTCCACCGGTGTTCTGTGCTTCGGTTAGCCGGCTACTAAACTCGTCCGTACACCGTTGCCACATTTCTTCCCAACTATACTCGTTTCGCGTTGACACGATCTGGACTTCTAATCATCGGGCGTTCGCTCGTGTTCCCTCGTTCATTCGTTCCTTCGTTCATTCGTTCGTTGGTTCGTTTTCGTACGTTCGTCCCGTTCCTTCGTTTGTGCGGCGCGCGACATGTTGACGCTTGCGACAAATCGTTCCGCGTGTCTCTTAATATACGCGCGTTATGTCATAGACGTTATGTATGATGTTCCACAAGCAAATGTGTGTGTAACGCACGAACGATCCTTAGATAATTTATCGTACTAAATATCTTTACACGAAATTAGTGTGTTGTTAAACCAGAAAATTAATTCATTCATTCATTCATTCATTAATTAATCAAATCAATCTTTATTGGTTAGTTTTGTAAAAGAAACGTAATGTTACTAATGTATTTGAAAATATAACTAAATAGTTTTGCCGCGCGATTTATTTCTATTTTTGTGTGAAAACTTAATGCGCGGGATATTTAAATTTAAAAATAAATTCATTTCATTGGTTCGCGTTTATAGGTAAATAACACTATTACTTTAGTTATAAATCTAGTAACTAGTTAAAAGGTAACGCGATTTATTTGAATTTCTCTCTGATTTCAATACTTAATATATTTAAATTTTTGATACATACAAAAAAATATGTATGAAATATAATAAATATTAAAGTCAATTAAAAATTGATAACCTAATAGATTACCATATAACGTATTAACAAGTCATTGGTCGGTTTCGTATGATTTTTGTCGAGCGTATCGACGCGTCATTGGTCAATAAAATATAATATTAAAATACTTCCCAACTCTTACGAATCTCTCATTGGTTATTGCAATACAAATATTTCAGGGGTTACTAAAAAGAAAAAAAAAAATCCCTAAATACAAACGCGCATTTCCCCCACACGAAAATTCTTGGCCGCGCGGGATTTTGAAAGTTTATTCAAACGTTATCAAAACGAAAAAATCTGGCGCGAACAAATTTAAAACGAAATAAAAACTAAAACAAACCAATGGTGTTTTTTTTTTTTTTTTTTTTTTTTTTTTTTTTCTAAAAGAAAGCGAAGAGAAAATAAGATAACTTTTAATTGAATATAATCGTGGCGTGCAATTTCATTGAGGAAAATAATGCAAGCCCTCCCTTCCTCCCTCCCTCCCCCACTCTTGTGCACTGCCCTCGAATAACCCCACCCCCCCACCACCACCCTTAACACCAAGTAATGGGAGATTTAGGGGAGGTGGAAGAACTGGACATGCATATTAGCCGCACGTGGGTATATTTAACGCGGCTCGATGAATATTTTGTTAGCAACGACGAAGTACATGTCTATTAATATACACACACACACACACACATATACGCATACATATAAATATGTGCATATATAGAGGATGGAAAATAAAATAAATGTCTCGTGTAAAAGCGTACGAATGGTTAGTGACTTGCTTTAAATTTGACAGAAATGTATCATTGTCTATTCTTCTTCGTACATTTCGAGAAAAGAGAATAAAAGATGAAAATGGAAGTAGAGATAAATTCTTCGTTCTGGTTAGAGTTTTATGTTCAGGACAATAACAGCCAACGACTTTGGTACAACGACCATCTGTTTGACGAAAATTTCGGCCCCTTGCCAGTTGCCAAATTGACGTGGCGAGGATGAAAACGACATTTTGGCATAATTCCAAAAATTATCCAAAAGTAAACACACACCTATCATGACAGCATTGTTTATATTCTAACTTATTAAGAAGAAGAAGAAGAAGAAGTCAGCGCCATTTTCTTTTTCTTATTTCTTTCCAAATTTATTTTACATAATTTCGCTAATTATTCCTTTTTGAATATTAAAAAAAAAAACCAACGAACGAGAACAAGCGAGTGTAAATATAGTGGACGATAAAAAGAAAAGAAAATAAAAGAAAAGAAAAGAAAAAGAAAATATAATATATGTTCTTAATTTTCATTTATTTCTGACCATTTTAAAGTAATTCATAAAACGTGTAAATACTCGTAATATTTTATAAAAGGTTTACGCTTACTTAACGAGAGAGATGTTTAAAAAACAAAAAGAAAATAAATAAATAAATACTAACAAAAAATTAAGCAACACACAGAAGGTAATATGAAGAAGAGAGAAACTAAGAGAAAATGAAATATAAAGAGAAAGTGTGAATTTTACTTGCTCGGTTATGCAGTTTTTAAAAAAGGTGCCACATATATAAAGGCATTTACCCTGCTCGAGGACAAAAACAAAAATAAATGCAGAGAGGTGAGACCTGAGGAAGGCTGAGGTGAGGTGAGGTCAGGTGAGGTGAGGTTAGGTTAAGTGAAGCTAAAGGAAAAAAGTTAAAATGAAAAATAAGTTAGTATGTGTCTGGTGTGTTGTCCGAGACACTAAAAAGAAAAAGAAAAAAAAAAGATGGTTGACCATGGTCGGGGGTGAGTTGTAGTAGTAGTAGTAGTAGTAGTAGTGTAGTAATAAAACAGTTGTTATTGTTGTTGGTAGTAGTAGTGGTGGTAGTGGTGGTGGTGTTAGTGAAAAGGAACGGAGCTTGAAATAAACCGGTGGCAGTAAAAATATTTACTGTGATGTAAATACAACGATAAAAGTAGTCTCCACCACCACCAACGAGTAAGAGAAGAGGAAGAAGTAGAAGAAGAAGGTTGGAAAAACTTTGGTTCGAGAGATACGAAACGGGGGTTGGGGAGGAGTTTCAACGGGGGGGACTTATTTTCACAGGTGAAAATCTTTCGACAGATTTACATGGGATAGAAAAGAAATAATAATAATTCTCAACGTTCTATGCCAGTGTAATCAAGCAAACAATTTTTTTCTTCTCAAATGTAACCCCCCGGAACGTTCTTTTCAACACCCTCCCCCCTTACTTTCTATTTCTTTTTTTGTCTTTTTTTTTTTTTTTTTCAAGCTCGACGTTCAAATTGTAATTTCTATTGAAACACACAAATTCTATTTGTCGTTTCACTTTTCTTTTCTTTTTTTTTTCTTTATATTTTATT
>NW_014569772.1:75867-84321 GCF_001313835.1 Polistes canadensis | reverse complement strand
GTTTTCTTTTCTATTAATTACTAAGATAGATAATGAAAACATCATTATATTTTATCTATTCGTCATATATATATATATATTCTTTCGTGTATTTTTATTCGAATTTTAATATTTCAAAATTAAATTAGAGATGTAGAATTAATTTGTCAAAATGAAAATCTACTTTTTTAAAAATATAAATATTATCAAATTGTTTCAAACAATATACCATATAAAGGTATAAAACCATTTAAAGGAATTAAATGTGTATAACATAAACGAATCTTATTTTCTTATACACACACACATATAAATATATATATGTATACCACTTTAGAATACGAATCTAAATGATTTCCGGTTTATAAGTGCAATCTCTTTTTCAGTGATTCCGTTAAGGGTTTTCTGGGTACTTGAAAATGTAATGGATTCTATCCTCTTCCCCATCCTCCTACCCCTCATTTTCAAATAAATATATATGTATATACTTTTCTTATCTAATAATAGATATGCATGTAAGTACTGTATACAAACAGTATAACAAAAGTGATACACCAATGAATAATAAAACAAATATTATGAAAATAATTATAGAAAGTTTTATCTAAAACCAAGAATACTATTTTCTGATTATTTTGTTAATTTAAATTCAAATTTAGAAATGAAATATAACATAAAGATATTTTAATTTTTATTATCAATTATTTTATTCATCAAATTCGTCTAAATAATTTTGTTTTATTTAAATTTTTAATTGTAAGAGATGGGTTTTTTTAAAATTGAACAGAAGATGATAGAATTTTTCATAATATGTGAACACAAAAATATAACATTTATAAATAATTAATATTAATAATAATAAAACATGATATATTATTTATCTCTGGGAAGACAAATTACGATGATCATTATGTTGAATTTTTCTTACCCCAATAAAACCAATCACACAACTCCCTCCCCCCAATAATCATCATCCCTATACGATTAGAAATAAGATGAACCTTCATATACATCAAACATTATGTTTATTATTTTTTTAATTCGTTAACTTCTTTGATAATAATTTCATTCCCCTGCCCCTCCCCTCCCCATTCCCCGCAGAATAAAAATCTATTAGACATAATTAACATTTATTTGAAATTAAATCAAAAAATCAACAAATCAATCACGAATCTATTCAAATCTAATTACAAATGAAATAACATATAATTGATATATTATATCAATTCAATATTAAACAATCCAACAATAACAACAACAATAATAATAACAATACTAACATAAAGTAAAAAATACATAATACATAAGTAATAAAACAGAAAATGAAATTCGAGTCCAATAAAATGTTACATCTGTTTTGTACCTATATACAATATATAGATATATAAATGTATATCTAACAAAAACTATAGTATTATATGTATGTATGAGTGTTAGTGGTAGTAGTAACACTAAGAAGGTTTGCTTCTCTGACTTTGTCAGAAAGTCGTTCAATCTTCCAAAGCTGTTCTTTGTATACTTTAGGAAAGATCGATCAAGCGAATTTAGGAAGAGAAAAAGAGAGAAAGAGAAAAGATAAAGAGAAGGGAAAGGGTTGGAAGAAGAAGAACAAGAAGAAGAAGAGGAAGGGGTGGAAGGGGTGGAAAAGATATCCCACTTCGTATACTTAAAGTATTATCTTTTCATGAAAACTCAAACCAGACGTATGTACGTTCTGCGTTGTATGTTACATATGTATATGTATATGTGTATGTGTGAACGTGAATAAATGTACACGTAGGTGTAAAGGTAACGTTCTAGATTTATATTCTCTCTCTCTCTCTTTCTCTTTCTCTCTCAGTTTCTCTTGAAATTTTAATAACGTATCAGAAGGAAAATTTTATTCAAATATTTAACGTGAAAACGTATTCGACAATAATAATATGAACTGGGTACGGGGAAAAGAGGAGTGTTGTTTGTTTGATAGGTAATATCGTTTTTCAAACGAGGAAAAATTTGTAATCGTTATTTAAATTGAATTGTTTTGATAATAATATTACAAAGAAGATGAGAACTAGATAGAGAGAGAGAGAGAGAGAGAGAGATAGGCAAACAAATATGCAGATATTATATCATCCTACGTGTTTTATACACCTACACCTATCTGTTTTATAACGGATATTAAATATGTATGTATGTAGATAGATAGTTAGATAGATAGATGGATAGATTTGTAATGAAAGATCAGATATTAGTAAAAATAAATTCTATATGAGTTTAATTTAATTTTTGCAAATATTTATAAATACACGTTGTACGTGTCTGTGTCTGTGTAAAACTCTCTTGTAATTTATATTTGATTATTATTTTATATTGGATAGATATTTTATATATTATCGATAAAAGTTATGTGTATATTTTAATTATATGATTCAATATATATATATATATATAATACTAAACCTACCCCAATACTCTTATATATATTTCTATAGTGAAGGATCAAATGACTACTATAAAAAAAAACCCTTAAATCATTAACAGAATGAAATTCTAGCCAATGAAATATCTAACGATATATTTTCATTTATATTTAAAAATAATGATGTACATTGTTTTGTTTTGTATACACAAATTACAGTATCCAATCGTTTTAAAAAAACAACCCCTAAATCCAAATCTAGAATGAGATTGTAAATAATTCAAATATTGAACAATATATTTTCATATATTTATATATTTAGAAAAATAATTATTATACATTTTTTTGTTGGTATACAAATTACAGAATACCCAGTCATTTGATTTCACCTGATAGGTTTAATATAATAATATATATATATATGAATACACTTGATTTTAAGATTGTTGATTAATATTCGTAGAGGAGGGGTGAGTTGAGCATAAAACAAAAATTGTGAGATAAATATAAGTAATGTAATGATAAGACATTGTAAAAAATTTTGTAAGTTGTGCAATAAAAACCTAATTATATATATATATAAATACACAAAGTGTGTGTGTGTGTATATATTAAAATGTAAGTGGTAAATACACGTATAGACGTTCCAGAAGAATGTAAGGACACGAAGAGGAACAAGCAGAACTGTGGATAAGAAGGGATCTTCTATACTGAGGACAATCACCCGAGTAGTAGGCTCGTTCCTGTTGTGATAGGACAAAAAGTATAAAATGATTGGACATCCCCTTCCCCTCCCTATCCCCCTGTCGACATTTTATTCACCATACACAATCCTTGTATCTTCTCTTCTATACTCTCTTCTTCGTTCATACTATCTTGGGACGAGAATGGATAAACACAAAGTAAAGAAGGAAGGTGAATCAGGAAAGGTGGATTTCTGTTAAACAGGTAAAGGGTTAAGATAAAGAAAGAATTTAACAAATAGAAAATTAAAATTGTAAAACTTAAACGACACTTAACGGATTGACCAAGTGATCAATTATTCAAACCTAATTTTTATCCGACTTTTGAAGTTATACTTCTGTTTGGCGCGTTTTGGAAAGTGAAGTTAGATGCGATCGAAAAAATCAACACTACGAAGTTGTCGATAATTTACGATGGGCGGGAAAATTGAAGTTATTTTTGAGGTTATGTTCGTTTTGGCACGCTAATGAAGTATAATTTCTTACGTAAGTACATAAGTACACACATCACTTTGTTTTTTCTTTTTAATAATATTAATTTATTGTTTGAAGAAAAAATACATATGATTTTTCTTTCAAACATTAATATTTCATTTGATTTTATTCGACTGTCCAAGTATCGTTCGCGTGTGTGTGTGTCTCGTGAACGTATAAATAATTCATCCAAATATTTATACATTATTAATCTAAATTCAAGTTTTTATATGTATATATTAATATGGGATCGAGTAATCAAATTTCAAGGGTCCTCAACATTTGAACTTAACCTCAAAACTTTTACGCGCTCGATGATACGAAAATTCATTCGCAAATATAGTTTGTTAGTTAAACAATATTTATATTTTCTCTATTTTGTTTGTCATATAATTATTTTCTTTGAAAATAATCGAAGTATTTAAGAATTGAATAGAATCCATTGATCATCAAAATTCATTCCGTAAAAGTACAGAAGCTGTGTGTATCCTAACTGCAAAGACCGGTTTAACATCGCATTTGAAGTTTCTCTTTCTTTCTTATTCTCCTTCTTCATATATTTTTCTTTCTCTTAGCACGCGATGATGATAACAATGACAGTTTTGTGTTTTATACCATGTAATAACATAAAAACAAAACGTCGATAATAAACTTATAACACATGCTTTCACACACATATACATACATACATACATACATACATATACTTCTTTACTCATTTAACTATATTTCTTTCTCATACACAAGACACTCACACATATATTATCTTATTCAACACATCTCTGTTTTCTCTCTCACAAATCTTTCGTTCTTTTTCTTTTTCTTCTGTCTCACCCACCCACAACAATGTCATCGTCGTCGTCAGTTCTTACTAATCTCTTCGATAAATTACGACCCGTCTCGTCCCTTGCAAAAAGGGAAAGAAAAGATAGAAATCATAGTTAGCAGAGTTAACGAGAAACGAAAAGTATATGAGTCCGGTAACTGAGATTTGCGGATCTTTGCTAATTTAGAAATTGTTGTTTTCTCTTTCTTCAATTTGTAGATCAGTAAAATTCGTCCAATTCTTATAAGAAAAGAATCCCTTCCCCCCACCCACATTTAAACATGAGTATTAATATTAGCATAATAATTATTTGATAAATATTTACCATAAATATATTCTCGATAAATGTATTTCTATTTTTTAAATGTATTTTCGTATTAAAAAATAAAAAAAAAAAACAATTAATTAAATGGGAATTTCAATTAGCGAACAAAATGGCGAATGAGGATAACGGGTGAAAAGAAATGATTGGATAAAAAACCAAGATGGCGAGTGAATCGATGAAAAGAAATGATTGGATAAAAAACAAGATGGCGATTGCATATGGATGAGAACAAAAGAAAAAAATGGTATGGAAACGAATGGAAAAATTACGAAAGATACGATGTGAAAAATTAAAAAAAAAAAAGAAACATATTAATGATCTGGCGTAATAAAAAAAAAAAAAAAAGAAAATGATATAAGAACGTATAACGAGATTTATGATATATAAAAATAAATGTCATAGTACTATTTAAATGTATATATTTTCTTGCGAGGTTATGTGATAACAATAAGTTTAATAATGCGAAAGAAAGGAGTACGGTAATTACTGGCCGAACAATGCTGCCTTTTACAACGAACGACGGCGACAACGTTGTCACTTAGTTGTTATCGTTCTTAACGAATAATTTGCAATGGAAATAATTACTTGGCATTGTCGTTCGAGAATAAAGAGAATATACTGTAACAACTAACATAATTCGTTAGATGAATATATTTTTCTGTTAAATCACATTTCTCATTAATATAACTTATAAATTTAAAAATTACGAAGAAAAGAAAATCAAAATTAATTCTTATAATCAAACAATTTATTATATATATTTTATATGAATTTTATAATTCGAGATATCAAAGAAAAAAAATATTAAATATATTTTTATATAAACGTAACGTGTTTAATAAATTATTTATCGTTTTTCTCGGACATTAAAAAGAAAATTTATTGAGTATTATTATCAACAAATGATATTAACTAAAATTCAAATTAATTACATTCGTTTAACTCTTTTTTATTACTTTTATATGTAAAACGAGTTGGTTTTTTTTTCTTTTTATTTTTTTTTTCTTCCTTAAATAAAAATATAAAAATATTATTCACCGCGAGAAAAACATATTCCTCAAATTAATTGAATCGTCCATTTTAATTTCTAAACGAGACCTACCGATCGACCATTACGTTTGTCAATAAATTTTATACAGGAGAAAAAAAAAGAAGGTAAAAAAGAAAAAAAAAAGAACATAATATTAAATCACTCGTGTAATTCCTAATCATGTAAATAACATCTCGCGAACGATCAAGAAACGAGTTTATAGAAGATTTTTTAAATCTCACTCAGGTGTTCGAAGAAACGAGTATTGCTTGCTTATACAATTAAAAGACAATTAAACAGCCGAGAGAAGTGGGGTCGGGGGAAGTGTCAGAAGAAGAAGAAGAAGAAGAAGAAGAAGAAGAAGAAGAAAAAAAAAACGGCAAATTATATTCAAAGAGAAATAAAGTTAACGACGTTATATTCAATACAAATAAACAAAGTAATTTAACTAACACGGGATTTTACAAATTTTCATTCCGATAAGATGTTGCGTTGCGCGATGCTTTTCTTTTTCTTCTTTTTTTTTGTTTTTCTTATTATAATTTTTTTTTTATTTTCCTCATTATACGAAAATAGAAACGAGATTAGAGCGTTAGCGAGCAGATAAATTTTTCAACGTGCTTGTATATGCCTTTTACGTATATATATATATATATATATATATATATGAATGTGTATGCTTGTGTGTGTAAGTTTGTTTTGTTTTGTTTTTTTAACGTACAAATTTTCAAACACGTCCACGTATTTTTATTCGTACGGCGATAAGAAAAATCGACAAGATTGAATAAATGAAAATAAACGTGAATTTGAAATGGAGCTACTCGATAGTTGGGCCGAGGGGTTAGGAGAGGGGTTCGCAAATGGTTACCATAATCTTACAAAACTTGTTTGTATATCGTATCGTTAATTAAGTTTTATTGCTTCGTAAAGCTACTCAGTTTAAATTGATACTCATATATACGTATATATATACGTATTTGCATAAACGCATAAGCACGTATAGGTGGTTACGTATAAACGTAAATGTTTTCTTTTTTTTCTTTTTTTTTCTTATTTTTTTTTTCACATTTCTTTACCATTGGCGCGTACAATTTCCGAACGATTAACAGTACCGATTAACGATAATCGCGTGAATTGATTCTCATCGACGATAAAGAAAAAAAGAAAAAGAAAAAGAACATACGGCAAATGGGGCTAAATATTCGCGAAAGTTTTTTATTGGCGGGAAAAATTAAATATGGCGGCGGATCGTCTAAACAAAAACCGAGCGGCGGCGCGCGCATGCGCGGCTCGTCTCTTATTTCCCCGGACAGAGAAAAAACAAAAGAAAAACGTGAAAAAAAAAAAAAAAAAATTCGCTCACGGATTGCATTAAAAATCTAACACCGGAAGTAATATATTTTGTCTTTTTTTTTTTTTATGGGGATTTCTTTTTTTTTTTGAGAGAGAGTCACCGCAAAAGTAAAACAAAAAAAAAAAAAGAAAACAAATATATTTATTCGTTTATACGCGTACGGCGTATAGAAAAATAATAAAATTCAACGGACAATTTTTTGAGTTATCGAAGTTTTGCTTAACGACAAGGAACGATTATGTAACAAGGTCAACCAATCGATATTCGTATTATCGAAAGTTCAAGTATAGGCGTTAAACGATACGTGTGTGTTTGTGTCTGTCTGTCTGTCTGTCCTGGCTGACTGTGTGTGTGTGTGTGTGTGTTTGTGTTGTTACAGATGTGCAATGATATAAAAATTCAAAGGAATGGAAAGAAAGAAATGAAGGAAAGAACAAAAAAAAAAAACACAAAGAAAAAAGCATTAATCATATGAATACTATTTACTGACCAAGCAAAAACACATATCGATCCAATAACCTTTACGAGATTAAATGTTTAGATTAAAGTCAGATTAAAACGTTTCCCACTGTTAACGATTTAATCATTATACGTGTTGGTTGAGTACCTACTTAATTACTATTAACAATCTTATTCGATCTATTCCCAGCGTCAATTTAATTAGGCCGGATAAGAATTCTTGTATACAATATATTCAAGTATGGAATATCTTCGTTGAAATATAATTTTTGGGGTGTCGAAGAAAAAAAGAAAAATAAATAAAAACAAAGGAACAAATATATAATACACAATTTTATTGTATATATATTTTTTTTCTATCGCGAGAATAATATTCATTTGTCGCGAATTCCAATTGATAGAATTTTTCAAAACGTGTTATTCTGATCTTTCGTTTTTTTCCTTCTTCTTCTTCTTCTTGTTATTCTTCTTCTTGTCCCTCATTTTTTTCTTTCTTTTAGTAATGTTCTTCGTATCAAATTGGGGAATAAAACAAAAGAAAAAATCAAAAAGAAAAAAAATTAGCCGACAAAACGATTAACAGGTGGAATGAATTCGTTTGATTCGTAAAAAAAGGTGGTCGGGGGGAAAGAATAGAAAAAAAAAAAAAAAAAAAAAAAAAAAAAAAAAAAAAAAAGAGCTATACAACAATTGTAATATAAAAGTAAATCATAAAATCAATATAATTTCTCAATTAAAATAATATTATATCCTTACATATTATTTATTTATTTTATTCTTCTTCTTCTTCATTCCTCATTTTATTAGAACTTTGTTCTGTTATAATACCTTTTTCTTTTTATTGCTATTTCTAGGAACGATTT
>NW_014569772.1:63697-75787 GCF_001313835.1 Polistes canadensis | reverse complement strand
CTTATAACAAACAAATTAATTTTATGATATATTCCTTAAAATTATCATATATATATATATATAAAAAAAAAAATGTATATAACCTAAAATTCCTTAATTAGTTATCGAGTTATATCATTACGATGATCATCATGGGGTTCCGCTATTAGTGGGTGGTGTTATTATGTGTTTATCGTATATACACGATCATACGTTGTCTCACTAGCTTATCTTTGACAGAAGGTTACTCGAAACCCCCTGATGTGTTTGCAGTGATAGGGACTAAAAATAAAAAGGTGTATTCGTAGGAGGGATAGAACAAAAAAACAAAAAAACAGAAAAAAAAGGGAAAATAAGGTGGTGTTGTATCATGGGGAATAGAAGAAGAAGAAGAAGAAGAAGGTGGTGTACGAATTGAAGGGGGTTGTAAGAAAAGAAAAAGAAGAAGAAGAAGACAAAAAGAAGAGAAAGGAAAGGAAAGGGAGGGGAAGGGAAGGGAAGGGAAGGACGAGAGGGTGAAGAAGGGGAAACCCTGATTCGTAGGAGGGCAAAGAACGTTAGGTGTCTATATAGGAAAAGGGACCCTGGGGAGATCGATCTCCGGCTGATTCTCTCAGACGCTGAGAGTTCGAGTTGGTTTGGTCTCTTCTCGTTTCTTCCTTAGGTCCTCTTTCCCCCCAACCCCCAGCCCTCATCCCCATTTCATCTGTTATACCACTAACTTTTGTATTAGTATTGTACAATACACGAATAAACTGATACCACCCAATCCTTATGATTCTTTGGCACGTAAGTAAGTATACAACAGAATATTATCAATCCTTGTATACATTTTTTGTCTCTTTTTCTTTTCTTTTACTCATAGCTCTCTTTGTGTGTGTGTGTATGTGTATATTTTATAGGTATAGATTATGCAAATGAAAAAGTTCAACATCGAATTTTTATAATTGAACAATCTTGCGAATCTGATATTACACGGATTTATTATTGTTTCGTATTAATTTTTATCCTAATATGAAACAAAGTTTTTCCACGTTTATTTACTTATTTGTTTGTTTTCTTTTATTAATATTATTCTGTATATATGCATTTGTGATTTTTTTTTTTAGATTGTTTCAATATATACATTTGTGTGATACAAATTGTTTATATTGTTGTTAATTTAGTTTTGTTTAAATGAATGTTTATATCGCTGAGGGTTAAAGTTTTATTGAACGGGACGGGACGGAGAAGGGGATGGAAATTTTTAAATTTTCGCGCGCTTTTATTTTACTACACTACGGGATACAATACACAACGTGTTCGCGGTATTATTTCAACATGCAGGAAGTTTCCGAAGGTTTCATGACCATAGAAAAGAACTCTTGGTCTTTTTGTTCCTTTTCTTTTCTTTTCTTTTCTTTTCTTTTCTTTCTTTCTTTTCTTTTTTTTTTATAATGGCTACGTGAGATAAAAACGAGGACGAAATATATTGAACATTTTTTCTTGAACAACGAAAACACGTGAATTATTTACAATAAATAAATAAATAAATAAATATAAAATGAAATGTGGATTATAATTAATAATATCTGACTTATGTTTTTCATTGTTTAAGTGAATAATAATATTGAGGTTATGTTTTACAAGATACCCCCTGTTTGAACACATCGGTCCGTCGGTAGAATTTTAATCAATCGTTTCTCAATAATTCGGTCTCATATATATAAAAATCTTATAAAATTGATTATATGATTTACTTTAATATTATTTAGTTAACCCACAATATTAATGTTCATAATAATTTGTTCATACTTATAAAAAAAAAAAAAAAAAAAAAAAATCGAAAACACGAAAACAAAAATCACACGTGAGGCCTAAAGATATTTAATACAAATAACAAAGAAATAATAAAAGAGAAACATCATTATTACCTCGAGTTCATCGTAGGTGCGGAAGGCGAGAATCGCGAAACCGTCGATGATGTCTTCCTCGAAGGGAGGTTCCTTCTGATTATTGGTGACCGCTGCCGCGGCAGCTGCGGCAGCGGCTAGGCAAGACTTTTTCCTAGGTCTAGGTGGTCGTGGTGGCCTAGGTGGCCTTGAATGTCCACCTTCACGAGAATGGGAGTTTCTTGGTATAATACCAAGTCCAGATAATCCAATTGTATTACCAGCACCAGTACCACCGGTACCACAGCCAACAGCACTAGCACCACCAACACCTCCACCTCCACCTACACCTCCACCTACACCACCACCACCAACACCACCAATACCACCAGTACCACCACCTGGACTGGGATCCTCTTCTTCTCCACTATGACTGTCCTCCTCGTCGTCACGTGGTCTCTGTCTACCACCACCGGTTTGTTGTTGCCCTTGCTGTTGATTTGGTTGTTGACTATGCTGTTGTTGTTGCTGTTGTTGTTGTCCTTGCTGTTGACTCTGTTGCTGTTGTTTAGTATTAACAATGTTTTCCCTCTGCGCCAGCATACGCAGGGCTCGTTCACGTCTCCGATTCCGTTGATTCCTCTGTTTCGCCTCGATCTCCATACCGAGGCACCACCACAGTGGCTTTAGTCTCCTCCCCGACGGCGACGGTGATGATAAACACCGAGCACGAGGAGGTATACGAATACGACGACAATGATGACAAATTATTCAAAGGGGTGGGCGGGTGGATGGGGAGAGGACGACAACAGTAATGCGTTAAAAGATACAACAGTTTTGATGTCCTTTAACGTTATGTTCAAGATAACCCGTCTAAACGGGGATTGTCCTGGAAAATATTGTTAACTGTTCGACGTCCATCGGAGATTTGAGTGTAGGGACCAGTAGTATTCACTTGCATATTCCGAACTCGAGATATTGGGAATAGAAAAAGATAGATAGATTAAGAGAGCAAAAGAGAGAGAGAGAGAGAGAGAGAGAGGTAGAGGTAGAGGTAGAGGGGCAGGGATGAAGGTGGGGAATGGAGAAAGAACACTGGTTCGGAATACACCACACACTCTAACGAATTTTCTCCTCTCTGACGTGTTTCTCAGCAGGCGTTTGGTTTCTTGCTTGCTTGCGCGCGCGCGTGCAAGCCTACCCAACTCTTTTCTTCCTTCTTTCCTTTATTCCTTCCTTCCTTCCTTCCTTCCTTTATTCCTTCCTTCCTTCCTTCCTTCCTTCCTATTCCTTTCTTCCTTCCGTTCGACAAGCTGGCCGAAAGTTTTTGTACGGAATGCGACGTACTGGCGGCACACGGTGTGTCACATCGATCGTGCGCTGCTCAGCAAGACCAGAGAGAGAGAGAGAGAGAGAAATAGAGAGGGGAGAGGGAGTAAGTGAGTGAGAGTTAGAGTTAAAGAGAGAGAGAGAGAGAGAGAGAGAGAGAGAAAGAGAAAGAGAAAGAGAGAGAGAGAGAACAGTAGATAGAAAGAGTTCGGTGCGTGTCGAGAAAACACGCGAAACCACGCACGTATAAGAGAGTGTACAAGTATATGTGTGTGCAGCTCACACACACACACATATACATAGGCGCACACACGCACAAGTTGCGTACACGAGACGCATGCACGCACGCACAGGCTGCAACAAACTGCTGCTGCAACGGAGTATTTTTTTGCAATTTCTGTTTGTATGTGTGTGCGTGCGTAAAAGATAGATAGAGATAAAGAGACAGGACTCTTAGGAGCACGTAACAAATATACACATACACACAGTATATATATTTGTATGTATATATTTTGTCCTTTATGTTTAATATTCCTATTTATACCACACTACTATTTATTATTATTATTATTATTATTATTATTTATCAATCCACTAGAGCACATACACACACACACACACCACACACACTATTCTTATATTGTCCTGACGATTGTTTTTCTTTGCTTCTACTTGTTTTTTTCTTTTTTTGCTGATTTTACTACGAAGACGAAGAGACCAAGAACAAAACCAAGACGAAGACGACAATTACTAGCACAGACATTTCCATAACCACCACACCATCATCATCGTCATCGACACTATCATCATCTTCATCACCACCACTACTAACACCACTACGATCACTCACGAATGGATAGATAGATAGATAGATAGATAGATAGATGGATGGATGGATGATAGGTGCGCGCGCGCGCACACCCAGAGTACGACGACTCCTTGTTAAACCCGACGGGGACGTGTCCCTTCTTCTTTCTCGTCCTGTCTTCTAATATTATTATTATCACTATTACTATTATTATTATTATTATAATTTTTATTGTTATATTAATAATATTTTCTTCTTCTTCTGCTTCTTGGTTTCTTTTTTTTTAGGTTATTACCGTTATTGTTAAATGTTGACCCAACGAATGAATGAATGAATGAATGATGGAAGGAAAGATAGATAGATGTATAATGCAACGAAGAAATCCTCTTTCTTTATCACAAATGTAATCAATCCTCGATGATTATTATCGGTAATATTTTGTTTATCGACCGATTGAACCAATGCTCGGTTATAATATTATCCATAATAATAATTATCATTATCATCGGAATTATTATCGTCGTCGTTATCATCGTCATCATCTTCTTCGTCATCATCATCTTCTTCGTCATCATCATCATCATCATCATCATCATCATCATCATCATCATAATAATCCTTCTTGTCATAATCGAATTCCACTTATTCGTCGTAATCGTCATCGTCATCAACCTTGACTCGTATAATTTTCATTCTTATTCTTCTCCTTTTAAATCTTTTCCTTTTATCTTCTTCCTCACCACCTTTCCTCTTTTTTTTCTTCGCCAGTTCCTCAACTTTTTGATAACCCTCCTCCTCCTCCTCCTCCCCTTCTCGTTGTTTCTGTTGTTCTTCTTTTGATAAATCGTCGTTGTTGTTGTTGTTGTTGTATTCGACGACGTACCTTTTTTCAACTAACAATTGTCCAACAGCAGCAATAATAACAATAATTGTAATAATAATAATAACAACAACAACAACAATTGTTAAGACCACAGTAAAAATTTCTGCAGCAATTGTTGTTGTTGTTGTTCCTTTTATTCCAGCGGTGATGATAGTATTTGTTGTTGTTGTTGTTATTGTTGGAATATGTAATAATGATGTAACTAGTATCACTAGTAACACTATGAAGATGATGATGATGATGATGATGACGAGGAGGAGCAGCAACAACAACACCAACACCACCACCACCACCACCACCCTTCTTCTTTCGTCTCCTCTTGGCCACCACCTCCACCACCACCACCACCACCACCACCAGCACCAACACTACGATCGCTACCGTCTTTGTCGTAAAATATTTGATATCGTTAATTCTTGTCTTTTTAATGTTGTTAACGTTGTCGTCCCTGCTGCTGCTGCTGTTGTTGTTGTTGTTGTTGTTGTTACTATGGCTAATCGTAGAATTTTAAACGTCGACGTTGTCGTCTTCGTTGTCGTTATTCTTCTTGTTTTTCTCGTCGTCTCGTAACCCCCTTCTTTTTATAATTATTTGAAAAAATCCTTTTTAATTATATTCGTCTTTTCTTCTTATTCTTCTTCTTATTCTTCTATTCCTCAATAAGACGACAATGTTCATTAAACCCTTTAGACGATATTATTATTATGATTATTCTTATTATTTAACGTTAAAACACGGTGTATTCAGTACGGGGGGGAGGGGCTGGGTGGTCTATGGGTGTATCTAACCGATCGATATTATTCCTGTTGAGTAGTCGATTTAAAAAACTATCGGTCTGCTGTTGTATTAGTCGAATGCACCCCGTTAGGGTACCTAGTACACCGATTGTTTGGAATGGCGGATCGAACGGGCACGCACGGTTGCCGCATCGTGTGGTAAAAATGGCCGCGACCTGACCGCACACACACACACACACACGACGACATACACAGAGAATGAAAGAAAGAGAGAGATATATATATATATATATACACGCACACAACTATATAACTAAACTCCTCTTCTTATTTTCTAACTACACAATTTTTTATTATTTTTCTTTATTTCTTTTTAAATATATATATATCTTTGTCTCTCTCTCTCTCTCTTAATATTTCAATCTTCTCGTTCTTCTTTCCTATACACAAAACTCCGTTAGTCAGTTACTTTCTGTCTCTAACTAGAAACGATAAAGAGAGAGATAGATATAGAGTAGTTACAGGAGGACAGACAGACAGATAGACAGACAGAGAGACACTGGACAGACGATATCAATGTCCCCCGTGTGACGTTACGTACGGACAACTACCGTTGCCCTTTCAGATCGGTTTAATCATCTCTTTCCCCCAACTAACTTGGACACGTTTTTCCGACCTTCCGTCACGGGCCAAAGAGATATGCGACGACAGACAGCGCCGGCACACGCCCCGAATTACGCGCGAACGACCCTAACGTTTCGGATTTTAAGCGCTGCTGTTGCTGCTTCTGCTGCTTCTACTTCTACTTCTTCTCCTGCTGCTGTCGTTGTCGCTGCTGTACTCTTGTGGTCTACTCTCCTGTCTTCTTCTTCTTCTGTTTCTACTTCTTCTTCTTCTTCTTCTTCTTTCTCCACCACCTCCTCCTCCTCCTCCTCCTCCTCCTCTTGCTGCTGCTGCTGCTGTTCCTGATCCTCCTCCTCCTCCACCTCCTCCTCCACCTCGTCGTCCTCTTCTTCTTCTTCTTCTTCTTCCTCTTCTTCTTCCTCTTGCTCCTCTTCTTCCTTCGTTACACGACTATGCATTTCTGTCATCCGCCTCTTATCTTCTCTCTCTTCCTACTAACGACTGGGTTGTCATCTCACTCTGTTTTACATTCACTTGGTCTTTCTCTTTCTCTTTCTTTCTCTCTTTCTCTCTCTCTCTCTCTCACTCTCACCTTCTTTCTTTTTCTATCTCTCCCTCTCACCCTCTCTTATTTCCACTTTTTCTCTTGATCTCTCGCTTACTCTCTTTATGGTTTTTGCAGGTTTCTTTCTAACTTGGTAATTTGACAATATGGCGACGGGAATATGCTTCTAGTACGATATTTTGCCGCAATGGCACTCCGTTCGTCGTTGTCGTCGTTAGGAATGATTCCATTTATTAAAAGTTAGGTTAGTTCTAACCTATGCCGTGCTACGTTTTTATTGGTTGAGTGTGAAATTCGAGAAAATGTTAGAATCTTGTCCAATTAGGTTTTAGTTCGATCGATCCTGATTGGTCCGTTCGATGCTTGTCGAATTGATTTTAAATATTTATATTTTCAAATATTATATTCGAATACGTTAGATTTGGATAGAAAAAAGAAATGGATTCATTTGAAAATCATATTTGAAAATGGATAATAATAATTATGAATGATCGTTACTGCGTAAGTCTTATTTATAAATACTTTTAATTGTTTCTATATCAAAGTGCGTTTATCGTATTGTGAAAATAAAAATTAGATAGGATCGGTTTTATTTAAAATAGATTGCGCCAATATAAATATTGTTATCGTTATCGTAAATGATATGATAATTTTCTACAACGTTCTTCCTTATCGACGTTAGGTAATGAAATCATTTTATTGATTCATCGGACGGCGCCACATAATTGATATCACTATTTTCAAATGTTAATATAATAATTATGTTAATAACAAATAATACATATTTCATATAAATTAATTACAACAATATTAATAACACGTATAATTGAAATTTTCTTTTTTTTTAAGGAGAATATAAACTCGTAAAGAATATTTTTATGAAGATATTACAAAAGAAGATTGAAAAAAAAAAAAGACAAGAATAATTTTATTATTATCCTCAATAATTAATTAATGATTTTTAACAAATTGATAAACTACTTTCTACTATTTCAAAATAAATAAAAGTTCTCGGAACGCGTTTCCGGTTTTTTTTCTTTTTCAAACGAGAACAAAATATTTCCCATAGTATAACAGTATCAAGATTATGCGTTATTATATTAATATTGCATTTAACCAAGCCGAACGTTGCCTTATTAGAACATATTTATTACACCGATTGAGTGAACTTCTTTTTTTTTTTATATTAAAAAAGGTAAGATCGTTTTACAGCGAATCAAAATGGATTCCAGGATTCGTGTCAATTTCGCTCGACCGTTTTTGGTTGTCCAGACAAACTCGACGAGTCCTTATTGGTAAAACTCGTCTTTTCTACTCTGAGGATGTGGGTCACCAACTTGTCTACCTACATACATACATAAATATTTGTGTACTTTGTACTGCATCCAACAGTGTCACAAGCAACGGAAACTCAACTTTTTAACATTTCTTTTTTTGTTTTTTTTTTTTTTCTAAAGAATATTTCAAGGTCTACAGAATTTTGTATTACTTTATTTTCCCTTCTCACACTTTGTTCTAACACGAAATCAAAATTCCTGATCATTGTTTGTATTCGTCATGGTTGATCTTCAAATTCATCTATCGTTCACATTTTTTCATATTGGTCATTCAAAATTGAAATTTATTTACGTGACCAATCAAAAGAATACACGTAAAGTTTGCTTTCCCTTTTGGAAACAAGACTAACCTTAAATATTAACCTTAGGCTCATAAATTTAGACGAATTTTATCGTTCATATTTGTTCCCAATAAACATCGTCAAATGTTTGTTCTTAACTCACGAGATATGTATCTCATTTATCTTTCCTTTTTTTTTTATAATCATAAAATAAATCTTACAAAATTGTATATAAACAAACGAATATTTCAAACAATTCAATCTTATCGATCTTTTCAAACAGAACATGGTTGAATCGAGATAGTATAATGCAAACATAAAACTTATTTCTAATACGTTTTTACTTCCTTTTATGAGAAAACGTAGAAAATCGGTAAGAGACTTTGTACTAAAAAAAAACAAAAGAAAAAAAGAAAAAAGTCGTGAAAGATATTTGCAATTCTTTCGTCATTGCGTCAGACGACACAGGATGCAATTAATGTTAATGAATGATTGTTTTTATTATCAATGCCATTAGTCGTGTCGAATACAAATAGTTCATTACCAGACCAGAATGAAACAACCTATTGCAAATGATTTTACTCGTGTACCTCTTTTCTCTCTCTCTCTCTCTCTCTCTCAATAACTCGAAATGGGAAAAGTTTTCGTGTTTGAAAAAGAAAATACAATGATATTCCTAATCATTATGGGATCCCTAAAAAAAGTTTGACTATGATTTAACGGTATGTCTAAAAACGGAAGAAGCTGAATGACATATTAATGACGTCATTACACACACGCACAGAGAAATAGAAAGAGAGACAGACAGACAGACACACAGACACACCCGTGTAAGAAGTAAATAAAGTATCGACCCACTGACCGATTTCATTAAAATCCCTGAGGGCTTGGATCCAACAGGTTGTTTGACTTGTAATTCGCGATTCGTGATTACGCGCATGCGCGATTTGATCAATGATATTAACGGCGATTGGTTAAGAATAAATCGGCAAGGAGGTTCGTGTGATTTCGCGGAACTTCGGTTCTTATCGGATTCGGCTCGCGCGGGTTCCGTGGATTCGTCAGAAAGTACGCGGTCTTTGCGGACAATACCGCGGCAGCTCCGCAAGGCACGCAATTAAATAATAAGCGGGAATTGATTTTTATTATCAATTATTTTCCCCGCCAAAGTTCGCGTGTGCTAATTTTTATTTTATTTATATTTTTTACTTTTCTAAATATTACAAAATTAATATTCTTTTTTTTCAACAATTGTGTCGGTTACGTTTTAACACCGTTTTAATTAATTTGTTTTTTACCGATCCACGATCGCAAAGCAACAGGTGAGTCCAAACTGTGATACTTTTTTATTTTATTCCAATTTGAAATAAATGATGGGAGGATTGTTTTTGTTGTTGTTTTTTTCGATGCGTTTCAATTTTCAACAAATATTCGAGAAAATCGATCTATCATTTATCCCGTTTAACTTTTCCTGCCAAACGAATAGGATATTGTCGGCCGGTTACATAATCTCAACCGTGTACGAGAAAACGATGGGAATCTTCTCATTGCATTCAATGCGAAATACTGACACGTACGTTTTCTAAGTGACGACAACACGTTTCTATCAAACTATCACGTATATCATGCGATCAATTTATTTCGGAATAAAATTGACTATATTATAATTATATTGTGTTTGGAAAAAACAAAACAAAATGTCAATATTATAAAATTTAACAATAAGATAATTATTTATTTACAAAATATAATTTAATAATAATCTGTGTAAAATGTATATAAAATTTAAGAATAATATTACAAACGTTTGACATTACAAAAAAAAACAAAATGATAAAAATATAATAACAAATCTGTGTGCCAAATTTTTTAAGATAATTTCAAATGATTTTCATCAAAATTTAGATTAACGTTTCTTACTTAATAATTCGCGTTTAATTAGTTATTTTTATAATGAATTTAATGAATTTATGGAAAGAAAAATACAAAAGAATAAAAAAAAAGTGTTTAACCAAGTTAGATCAATTTAACGATTAGAGTATATAATATTTATTACAAATGGCGACGTCCTTGATGGGTTCACGTGTTCGGTGTCGCACCCATATCACCCACGACAGTCATCCCATCCGAATATCCACCTGCGTGCTCTGCTTACAAATAAATCTTGTTGTTCGTCTTCTACCGCGCATTCAAATCACTGGATATTTCCTATACGACAACCACGGTGATTTTAATTCACCAATTATTCCCAATGAAAAAATTATCACAAAACAATCAACAATTATTTGCATTAATTGATAGACTAAAAAAAAAAAAACAAAAAGAAAATCTAATTATTAATTTAATAATAAATAAACATTATAAATAATAATAATATATAACATTAATACCAGTTGTGTGTTCACCATTTTTCTTTTTATTAATTATTTGGAATTTTTAAAATTATAATTATGAATAATTATACACAAAATTCACATTCGCGATCAATTGTTATAAACTATTGCAATATTTTTTAATAACAATTGTAAATTTTAATTTTTTTTACTATACATTTTAATTCAATGGGAGTTTGGGGAGGATAATAAAACACAGATGTGTGTAGGTACGTAAGTGAAACACGAGTTAAAGATAGTAAGCGCATCAATTACGTCGAGTTGAGTAATCCAACACTACTACTACTACTACTACTACTACTACTACTACTACTATTACTATTATTATTACGAAGCTCGCCCTCGTAAAAGTTATTTAGTTTGATTCGCATGACGCATTTCCTGACGTCACTTGCATATCCTAACCATAACAAGGTATAAAACTGACATACAATTTTTAACGCGAATTATTTTTAAATTAAATTGATAAATTGGTGTAATAGTATAGCGTGACATTTAATAAAAATAATTGATATAATTGTAGTAATTATATTTCAATTCTATTCTATTCGAATATTTTATACATTTTGATTTAATCGCACGATCATTCTTCTTGTTTGTTTTTTTTTTTAAACGATACGATAAAACGTAAATGTTTCGCGTGAATATATTTTTGGAAATATCAAAAAAAAAATATATATATAAAAGAACGGTACAATTAGTAAAAGAAAAAGAAGAAAAAAAAACAATAAAAAATATGTGAACACTTACGTACCTGTCCCTGGCACGACAGGGAGAGCACGTGCGTAATTTAAACCGCAAGGACGCTAGTGTACATTGGCGTAGAAATCACATTTATTTATCTAACCTAATAATCTCTTTTTAAGATATACACGATATTATTTTAGATAATTGATTATAATTATAATATACTTTTTAAATAACGAATAGATATTATCTTAATTTTGTAATTTTTTTTTATGTATTTGAAATTAGTATAATTAGTGCTCGAATTTTTCTCATTTAATTGGATTGTAATTAATTTCAAATAAATATCATCGTAAAGAAATAAGTGGCGGCCATATTGTATTCGTTTAAAAATGGACGCGTATATTTCTCAAGTAATTAATACAATTTATTATAATATATATATATATATATAAATCAATTAAATTATAATTTTAATAAATAAAATGAATTAGGAATAACTTTGATATAACTAATGTGAATAAAATAATAAAGAAAATAAACTAATAAAAGTCATTAAAGTGTCATGTTCATGTGTATTTATCATAAATAAAAAT
>NW_014569772.1:61789-63382 GCF_001313835.1 Polistes canadensis | reverse complement strand
TAAATTCTAATTAATAAAATAAAGTAATAAAAAAATAAATAGATATAATAAAGTGTAATACTAAATTAATAAAACAATATTAAAAATAAATCCTAATTAATAAAATAAAATAAAATAAAATAAAATAAAATAAAAGGGGGTAATGAAATAAAGATAAATATTTAATGAACGATGATCTTACGTGATAAATTCGATGGGAAAATATACGAATGCATTAGAATGTATTAGAATGCATTAGAATGCATTAGATGATTCGTTCCAAGTGATTGCGCCAATGTGATCGAAGAATCGAGCACTCGATCGTGGCATACGCATGTCTTTAAACCATCTCGATATCGTATCGCAATCCGTATCGAGGTGCTCAAGACCACAGGCCCGCTTGCGGCCTTCGACTTCCATATAAAGTCTCTTCCGATGAATTATTACGTCTCCCGTCAACGTTATTTCTGATGATTCTGCATATCATCTATGAAAATTCCAACAATTATTTATAATTAATTAAGAAAAAATAATCAAATAACCAAATTCTGCACACCCCCGTTTGGTTATATATTTATTAATTGTTTTTTTTTTTTTTAATTAATATTTACATTTATGTATTATATATTTTTTGTTCTCCATTAATTCGTGAATATATTTTAATTATTATTATTATTTGTCTTCGTATTTTCATGATTTAATTTCATCGATTATTTATTAAATATATTCTGACAATTTTTTGACAAAACACTCAATTGAAATTAATTTCAAAATATTTGATACTTTCGCATTTACAGATATTTTTTCTCATACAATAATAAAGTTTCCGAAGAAAGTTGTAATATTTGGAAAAGAATTATACCAAGTTTAGACCATGATTTTGTGATGGAGGTCATTTCGACACGGAGATACGAAGTTCGACCACCGCCCACGACAAACCATCATGGAATCCTCGTAAGTATTTTTACATATATGTATACATGCATCACAAGCATGATCGTCAAACGAGATTATACGAATAAACAAAAACAAAAAAAACAAAAATAAAAAGATTAATTATTCTTGATAAGTTGTAACCAGTTATCCACGTTTAAACATAACATTCCATTTTTGTTATTTTTTTCTTTTCTTTTCTTTAGGTCGACCCTGAGAATTCCGTGGCATTGGTCAAAGAAGGTAAACACTTTGTATTACTTATATTACACACGGTTAGTTAATTTATTTAAGATGTGATTATTTATTTTATTCCTGATTTAAATCTGAAATGAATTCGATCGGATAAGATTGCTATGAACAACGACCAATCACATATACAGGAGTCTTAATTGGGTTAAGAGGATTAACAGATATTCAATATTATATCAGCTTAAATGAAATCTAATATAATTGTGTCAATAAATTCTGACTGCAATTTTGTGGCGAACTTTTTTCAATGAGAATGGTTAATGAAATATTTGATTAATTAATTAATCGGTATTACAATATTAACGGAAACAATTAAATTCTACAAATCATCCTTAAAAAATGATCGAATATTTAATATATTGCTAAGAAAATAATTGAATATATTATTAATACATCAAATTTGATTTTAAAATTGATTTTTGAAGTAAC
>NW_014569772.1:46426-60336 GCF_001313835.1 Polistes canadensis | reverse complement strand
TATTAATTATATTATTTATAATATTTATATTATTTATAATATTTATATTATTTATAATATTTATATTATTTATAATATTTATATTATTTGCAAAAAGATCACAAAAATAACTCGTGGCCTATTTGTAAATGAAAAGAAAAATAATTAAATGATGAAAAATGATTTAACGATAATAAATCGCGAATGAATTTGAATTCCTACGTTGGAATGCAGATGAAGTTTAACGATAAGGTTTGCTTGAGAGAAAAGATGAAAGAGTGTGTATTAAAATAAAGAATTTTATTTTAGAGAAGAACGACTGGTGATCAACCGCAAGAAGTCGAATGGCCGGTAACTGGGAAAGAAACAACTGACGGAATAGTTCAAAAGGAACTTAACGAAACTGTTGTCAGGAGTCGTGAGGAGATTGAAGAAAGACTTGAAACTGAGGATCGTCAACAACTTGGAGATATCTCCGACGAGGTATTATAAAACCTGACAGATTGTATATTATCAATTTTATTTGTTCTTTTTTTTTTTACAAAATTTTAGGAATATGAATACCAGCAATTGTCGTATTTGCTCATAGTTTAACTGTAAAGGGTTTCACAATTGCAATTGACACACCCACATTCTCAATTTCACGTGTCAGAGATTATTAACACATTCATATTCTCAATTCCACTTATTTTCTTAAAGAGTTGCAGTTATATTGATGCAATGAAAATCAACAATATTGTTGTATTCAGTCATAGTTTGCTGTAAAAGGTTCACAATTACAATTGACACACTTATATTATCAATTCCATTTGTTTTCTTAAAGAATTGTAGCAATATGAATACAAGTAATTTTTGTATTTGTTCATAGTTTGCTATAAAAGATTCACAATTGCAATTGACACACTCATATTTTCAATTCCACCTGTTTTCTTAAAAGAGTTGTAGCAATATTGATACAATGAAACCTTGCAATTGTTGTATTTGTTAATAGTTTGCTGTAAAGAGTTTGACAATTGCAATTGACATACCTATCAAGCTGATACAAACAATATAACAATCTTTATAATTATTAAAACTTTTGCTTTTAAATTAACACACTGATATTCTGTATTCCCACCCATCCTATTAACTAATAATAATAACAGTAATCCTCATATTTCTTAGAATATTGTTTAAAGGGCTAAGTAAGTAAAGGTCGAGAATTGCATTGTTTTATTTGTTTTATTCCCCCCCAATGAATTCATTCGCTTTGCTTGCTTTCACAACATCTTCCTCATGAATGCCTTCGTAACGATTCCCCCTTTTCTCTTTCATTGCTCACGATCAGCAATGCAATAGAAAATGGTACACACTTTCCAATAATATTGAAAGTAATATCTTGCCTATGAATGATCAATCAAATCAAATAACAATAGGACAATAATAAACAATCAAATCACATTTTGATATTGTAACATCAATTAAAATGTTCATCATTGAACGTTGATTATTAAAATGAAACTATTTCTAGGTGTATATATATATATATATATAGAAGAATGAATTGCAAAAATTCTAATAAGAAAATAAAAAAAGATAATTTTAGGAAAGATCCTAATCGTTTATTATAACACACTTCACACAAACCTAATCTTAAACATAAATTATTCACCAAGTTAGAATTAACTGCAAATTAAATATGAAGTTTGAGATATGTTAATTATGATAAGAATTCAATCTGTATAATTATCCTAATTAATAAATGCAATAAATGGGTTTGAAGTGTTTAAAACAAAAGGTACAAGTGTGGTGATTAGAAAGAAAGATTGGAAATACCGATAATTGTTGGTGTTCGGTTACGAAATATAGAAGATTGGTATATAATACAAATTATTTTGCACACATATAATTGTTTATAAAGAAATGATAATTAATCATTATGAAAATTTTAAAAAGTATATGAAAAATGCATAGAAAGAGAGAGAGAGAGAGCAAAAATATGAAAGAATTATCAACGTTGATGTTGTTAATTATTTTGGTTGTATAGTTTGTAATAGTTATGTTATTATTACTAATAAGTATTGTGATATTATTATCTTAATAGTTGTAGTAATATTATTCTTGATAAATAGTAGATCACACAATATTTATATGGTATTATTATTATTATTATTAATAATAATTTTGATTGTATAATCTGTAATAATTATTAATACATTTTGTGATATTATTCTCAATAGAGTTGTAGTAATATTATTCTTGATAATAGTAGATCACACAATCAAAATGATATTATTATTAATAATATTTTTTATTGTATAGTTATATATTATATTACCAAAACAACTATATTGTGATATTATTCTTAATAATCAATATTAAACTACACAATCAATAGTATTATTATTAATAATAATTTGGATTATATATAATCTGATTATTATCAACAACTATTGTGATATTATTCTTGATTAATAGTATTACCACAATTACCAATAATAATTAGGATTCTATATTTGACGATATCAAATAGTAGTATTGTTATTTATAATTATTATGATGATAGTAATAGTAGTAGTAGTTGTTAGTGATATTTGTGGTAATGTGTTAGTGTTGTTGTACGGAGAAGGGGGAAAAGAAAGAAAAACGCTATTCCTCTCTCTTTCTCTCTATCTCATGGTATAGAAGTAAGTAAGTAAGTAGATGTCGATGATCTCTCTCGATTTTTGCTCTCCCTTCACCCAATAGTAACTAAGGAAGAAGGAGTACGAACGAGATGCCACGACCGCAGTCGCAGCAGCTGTTTCGTCGCGGTTCGTTCGTCTGTCATAAATGGGCGCTTCATCTAAACAGATATTTTCTTCTTCATCTTCATCTTCACCTTCATCTTCATCTTCATCTTCATCTTCACCTTCAACTTCTTCTTCTTCTTATTTATTTTTTTCTCATAAATTTTCTTCACCGTCAAATCATATAAACTATTTCGCGTTTGTTAATTTATACAAAATTTGGTTTCCCTTTGAATTTATTGCCACAACTGTGTAAAATGTGATCATTCTATTTCTATTTCTATTTCTATTTCTATCTCGCTCACTTTCTCTCTTTCTCTCTCTTTCTAAAGAAGGATAATAAACGCATCGTCATCGTTTTCACGTTGTTGAGGAGGAGGTGATTCGCAGTCGTTCGTCAAGGTCAACTTACGTGCGAAGGTCGGGAATCGTTACTGTTGCACACACACACAACTCTCTCTTTCTATCACTCGCGTTTAATTTCCCCTCCCTTTTTTTTCCCTCCCCCCCTATATTTTCTCTTTCATTATTTCTATTGGTAATTTTATTTAAAGAAATAATACTCGAGGGCGGGAGGTGGGGGGTTTGACCGGTGATTTCAACGAGTGGTTGGTTTGTCGTCACTCCATAACCCGGCATTGAAATCTCCGTGTTTTAAATCGTTTAAATCCTTTGAACTAAAAAAGAAAAATAAAAAGAAAGAAAGAATGATACAACAGAAAAAATAATAAGATATAAAATTGCAACACTTGTGGGGGAAAAAAATAAAACAAATAATTGTATTAACATTATTTTTCTTTTTTTTTTTTTTTACTCGTACGCGTGTGTGAATTTTATTTGAAACACACCCCCAACAGGCATACCAAAAAGCTGTTCAAAGTAATCGTGGCGATCTGAGAATAGCATTGGCCGAATCGACGAAACAAATTGCACCACAGACGGGACCAAGGATATTGCAGCATATCACCAGGTCGAACAAGGTCATCGACACTGAGAAGACCCTGGAAAAACAGGAACTCAAATCCGACGGGCTAATTGTTACGGAGAAAAAGAAAACTGTCGAGCACGAGGAGGTAAACAATAAGAACAAAATTTATTAATCCCTAAAACCCCCTTCACCCACCCCCTGCTCCTCCTCCTCCTCTTCCTGTCCACTAAAAAAAAAAAAGGAAAAAGTAATAAAACGAAATAGAAATCGTGTATATTTCAATAAGTAATCCAAAATCCTGACGATCGTTCTACCGTGAAATGTGACTACTTATCTTTTTCTTTTTTTTTTTGTTACTTTGTGTTTTTATAATATTGCAGGTAACCCTATCCTATTAAACACGGTAGATAATTTCCTAGAAAATGCAGTGTTTTATATGAAACCTAAATTATTATTATTATATTATTATTATTATTATTATTATTCTTGATGGGACACACAAAAATCATGTTATCCAGTATTGTAGAAATTTGTTGTCGCAATTTTATTATTGTTAATTAGAACGAAACCATTGTTGTTATTGTTGTTGGAGGGTTTACCCCCTGCTCCCGTACCCCCTTTTCCTATTGCAATTTATGAATAACTTTATAGGATGGCATGTTGTAAAAAAAAGTTACTTTTTAAATTTGTATTTCTTATTGTTTTATTTTGTTTTTTTTTCGTACAAGATCAAAGACGACGAAGTACCGGACGATAATTGTAGCATCAACGACAACGACGAGGACATCATTTCGGAAATTAAAAAGGAAGGTACTCATAGGTTTATCAAAAAACGTGAGGAAGACGTTGTCGATTACGTCTCGGGTGGTGAAAAAATCGGACGTGAAATGCGTTACGTCGCTGAAACAACGGAAGGCGAACGAATCGGGGATTGGTCGTCGTCGTCACCCCCACCCCCACCACCAACACAATCAACCAATATGAGAACTACTAGGATTCATAAACATGCTGGTAAATAATTTCAATTAAATTGAATATTATATTCTATAGTTTTGTAACATGTTTTCGTGTATTATTATTGTTAATTGTTGAATTAACGTTTTCACTTATATGGGCATTTGTTATAAAATAATTTTAATTAGAATACATTTTTTGTTTTTTGGCTTTAGTTATATTATGTGTATAGTTTTTGTTTTAATAATTATAATCTTCGTATTGTTTTTTAATCATTGGAAGAACATAACGTCAGAAATGTGAACGTGAAGTACACCTAAGATTGGGATAACACAATACAAATGAATTATTAATTATTTTATTTTATTATATATACGATAAATTATTAAAAAAAGAAAATTCTAAATAATTCGTATTATCTTAAATTGAACCCCCCTGAGATAAAAAAATTATTCGTTAATAATATATTTAATCGAATAAAAATTAAATCTAAATGTATTAATTAATATTTCAGGTTTTCCAGGTGATTGTACGCAAACGGCAAGGAAAGATGCATTAACGAAGAAACCATTGGATTTGGAAGAGGAAGACGAGGCAAGGAAATTCGAGACATCGAAATGGTTAGAAAGTCACTTTGGTAGCGAGTCTCGTTCATCTCACGGTTCCATAGACGCTGATGATGGTCCTTTCATACCTAACACTAATACCAGTTACATACACGTCACGATGAAATCCTGCAATCCTGCAAGAGAAAGGGATTATCAGAACGTAAATTCTAATCGGCATCAACAGCAACAACAACAACAACAACATTCAGCTACCACAGGTCGTGATTCAAATTCACCGTCTGGATATTTTCATGGTATCAGTGAATGGTCGGAAAGATACCAAGGCAAAGGTACCTAATTATAATAAATATTATATAATTCAATCATTCTTTATTAATATATTACGAGTATTTTCAGATTTATTAGATAGATGACGGATATATACGGCACGCGTATACGCAAATTATTAGACTGATGCCGGTTATATCCGTCACTCGTATTCGAAAAGATTAACATGAATAATGATGAAAATATTTAATTTGAATGTTTAGATAAGGAAGACAATCACGGTAGAACGAGTTCACCGTCATCGCAACATTTGGAAACGTCCCGAATTAATGGACACTCACGGGAACATTCGAAAAATCAATTGGAGTCTACTTACTCGCGTACTTACGAGTCTATTAGACGACGGGAACATCAGGAAACTGTTCAAGATGATAAACAACGTACTACACCGTCACCACCGGCACGTAGAAAACCCAAGGAACAGGTAAGACATTTGATCGGATATTATTTCTACATAAAATCCAATGAATTATTAAATAATCATCGATAATTAACGATCAAAATCATAGTTACATTCGAGAATAGTCAAGAAAACAATTACGAACGAGTCACCGTCTGCTAGAACATCCAGTCCAGTTCACGTGGTACAAAGAACGTGGGAAAGTAGAACAAAGGATGTTCAAGAACAGACAATTGAACGTGATGCTCGTAAAAAATCAAGCCCAAGGTCCCGTTCGGGATCACCGAAACAAGTTAGGATCCTTCGGGAGGATAAGAAAATGATCGATAATTCAACAAATCCGTCACCACGACCATCTAAAAGTATAATCACGATATATATATTATTATTATAAAGAGATAGAAAACATGTATATTATAATATTATATATTTCACATATATTGGATTATTCTCTAATTATAATTTGTTTTCATTTGTAAAGGTAACAATAATCAATCGAAGTACAAGATAGGTGAATCCTTTCGAAAACTCGTTGGCAAATTACGTTCGGCTAGTACAGAAAGGAAGAACAAAAAATTAGGCAATTCTGTATCGCAAGTAACGCAAACTGATGACGACGGATCTACATACATGCAGTACAACGTAATCGATAAGAATATTCCATTGTTCAACGATCGTGAGATTGAAAATCATCGTATACCGGAGAGACCCCCAAGATCACCGAGAAATAATACAACCGTGGTGACCAAAGTAATATCGAGTAAACAACCAATTCGTACGATTGAACGTACGATCAATCGCGAAGATCAGATTCCTAAAAATGAGACAACTACAATACCACCACCTGTTCAAAGGTATTACCTAGGTGAGGATCCATTCGGGGGTAGCATTTATGGTCGTGAAAGAGGTTACAAAGATGCCAAACGTCCAACGAGAACTCGTCTTTTTACCAAAACAGGAACCCCCATCGATAATACTGAATACAGGTAATTCTATAATCTGTTTAAATAAATCGCCATGGGTTTATGTTACGCAAAAATTGTCTATCGGCAATAAGCAACAACAACAACAACAACAACAACAACAAGAACAACAACAACAACAAAATAAAAATTACACACACCTAGGGGAGCGGATGATGATCAGAATAAATAACTTAAGATAATAAAACATAGAACACAGCAACCGAGAGAGCTTTTTGCTTATATTGTATCGTCTAGCTGCGATTTTAATTATAGGGGTATATTAGGTGAAGGATGCATGAAAGATTAAATTAAAATCAAACAAAAAAATAAACAATAGCAGCAGCAGCAGTATCAGCAGCAGCATGTGTGCATCGGATATTTATTCTGTATAAATTTTTGATCAATCATATCCTGCGGTTATTTTATCTGTCGCTTAATTATTATTGTCAAAATTTTTGTTATATAATTCATCATGAAAAATATGTATTATTCGGATTTTGTTATTACTTTCTTTTTTCTATTTTGTTTGTTCTTTTGTCGAACGCGAATTACGTCTCCGTCCAACGTCAATTGGTGGACACTTCAGTGTCGTGACCAACTCACTCGGCAGGTTTAGCAAATCAACCAGTCGATTGACTAACTCGTATGAGACGGATGATCAATTCAGGAATGTCCAAACCTTACCAAGGAACATGAGGTCTGAGGGTAATGCAAATAATCAACATAACTCGTCGTCCTCGTCGTCAAGACAACAATTTCTTCAAAAGGCTGCTACTACTACTCCTACTACTACTACAAATAATTCATCTGGGATAATAACACCATCCAGACAATATGGCAGCATGATTAATATATCCATTAAAAATGCTGTAACATCATCTAAATCATCTCATCAAACAACATTACCAACTACAGCTCAATCTACGCCACCTGCCAAACCTGAAAGAACGTACAAGTCGAATTTAGCACGTAGCAAAAGTTTTAACATAGAAGCTGATAAAAATGTGATGATTGATAAGCCTAATATTAATTTACCTTACAAATCGAGTCTCCAATTGAATCGTTTGGACGAGACACCACCGTTAAAAAGTCCTGGAATTCTTGCTAGTATCAGTCGTAGTAACAGGGATTTGTTTAAGGATGGTAGAAGAGAATAGTAAATGTTAATTGTTTAATTATTACTTTTGTTTTTCTTTTTACAATACGTATATATATATTCGTAATATTTGTCCAACCCGTTGTGTTTTATTTCTTTATATATTTATTTTTGTTTTTTACACTTTTCTACGGTTTTTTTTTTTATTAATTTAAAAGACAAATTTGTTTGCAAAGCGTTCCAAATATCCTTTCTTTTTTTTTAACGTGACTTTTCTTTCCTTTTTTTCTTTCCCTCATCAAACATATGCAATTGTGCTAGGGGTTTTCTTTTTTTTTCTTTTTTAAATAAAATTTATTCTATCGAAGATATATCGTAGTACAAATATAATCTTCATTAACAAGCGGTTCGACATAGAGATCTATTTTTGTGTGTGTGTAGACAAAATATGTTAATAGAATGTTTAAGAAAAAAAAACAAACGAAAACGAATTTAAAATGATTATAATAAATATGTTTATTAGGATATATAAAACAAAAAATTAATGGCAAATATATCTCTCTCTCTATATATATATAATAGATATATGTGTGTGTGTATATATCTAAAACAAATGAGATTGAAAATTTGTTTGGTTCAATGATTATTACATTTTATCGCATTGTGATTTGAAATTATTGAACTTTTACTCTGGGCTTTTTGTTAATTTCTGTTAAAAGTCGTAACTTTTTCAAACCAAGTATTAAGATAAAGGCGTTGGTGATGTAAATGCTTATGCAAATTATACAAATACTTCGTAATAAATATAAAATGTATGCTAGATAAACGGAACAGATGTTTGATAAAATTCCTATAAATACAATCGTGATCACGCTGGAATGTTCGTTTATCATACCTGAAATTCAAAAATATATATGTATATACATATATATACATATATTCATTATATTTTGGTAGATTTAAAATGTAAAAAGAAATTGAAATGTTTCAAGAACAATTTACGTACTCAATCCTCCTATTAAAAGATAAAATCCCAAACCGTACAAACTGTTTGGAAAATAAAATGGAGAATTATTTGATATTAATCCTAATCCTTTGCCATATCTGAAATTACATATTTATAATTAATTAATTATATATATATATTCGTTATTAAATAATTTTTTTTTATTTTAATAATGTTATATATATATATAGATAATAATATTATTTATATTATAATTCACATTAATATAATATAAGGTATATTAGAACAAAAAAATAATGTTATAAAATTACCGAAAGTCGATAATTATATATTCTTGTAAAAATATTTATAATAATAACAATACGAGATGAGAATAATCAAAAATTTGTATCATCTTTTTACCGCAGAACAGAAAGATGGCATGAAATCATAACAGCAGAAACAAATGAATTAGTACTATCAATTGCACATTAATTGTACATTTAAAATCTATAATTACACACTTTATCAATTAATTATTTAATTAGTTATTAAAAATTGAAAATAAAAATGGATTAAATTTAGCATCTTTTTAATTATCAATAACTTGTAAAATAATTAATAATTAAGGTAAACAATTATGGATCAACAATGAGATGTTATTAAGCTATAAGTTGTACATAATAGTTTTTTACTGCCGTAGGTTTTCTATGGTGTCTTAATTTTATAGTAAGTTACCCTCAGATGTCGGTCGGTAAGATAAAGGTAGAGCACTACACTTACCGATATCGGCTTAGTAATGTTACTAGAATTTAAATATATTTTAAACTTTCTTATTTCCTAGTAACTATTTTTAATTAGTAGTGTACAGAAAGTGATTGTATAATTAAAACAAACAACAATTAGAAATCTAATATAGATATTTTGTTTTAATTATTAACTAAAGGAGTTTACTCGTTAAGAACTATTGTCTTAGAACTGGCGCAGGAAAAAAACTTACTAGATTAAAAAATAAACCTATATCACATTGGAGCTGGAAAGACTGGAGAAAAACGGACAAACAAAAAGTCAGCAATTGATTGAAAACAAAAAACAATAGAAAACTTCATTGCTTTGCTTAGAAATAGAAAAAAACGTTTTCTTTTTATTTTCAATTATTAATAACTAATTAAATAATTAATTGATAAAGTGTGCAATTATAGATGTTAAATGTACAATTAATGTACAATTAAGAGTACTCATTCATTTATTTTTGCTTTTAAGGTTCTACACCAGCATTCTTACGGTATTGTATTTTTATAATAAATAAATTAAGAAAACAATCGAATAAAAGTATAATTTATCATACGATTATCTAACATATTGAACCAATTTATACCACAATCGATAAAGTCACTCTCTTCTATGAAACATTACATAACCTCAATCAAGAAAAAAAATTTAAATAAATAACAATGAGTTACTTATCTTCCTACATATATAAAATATACAATGAACAAAAGAAGAATAAGAAAACGCACAACAATCTTAATTAAAAAAAAAGAAAAACAAAGAAAAGAATTTAAAAGTATTTAAATGTCGATGAAATCTAAGGAAAATTGTGTGCGTTTTCAAAGTCACATTAAAAAAAAAAAAGAAGGAGAAGATAATATTTAATGATAACCGACTTACCGAGACGTTAATATACTACTGCAACTCATATATTCATTAATATCGCACAAAGGTTTATAAGATTGATCACGTTCTTTCGTAGTTTCTACGATAAATGCATAATATGACAAAATCGTGCCAATTATGCAAGAAAAAATCAATCCGGTTGAAACTTTTCTCAATGATTCTGGCGTAGTAGACATTGTTATTGTAATAATAACAAAACAACTAAAGGCAAATTCTTAATCGGATTAAATATAATATTACAATGTTAATCTTTTATAACGCGTACATATACACACACACTCACGCACGCACGCATATACATACAATCGTATAATTAAAAAAATATAAATTATAACGATTAACCGATATGAAATATTTGAATAGCGAATAAGAAAATAATTCAACAGACGATGTTTCCTTGAGAACGTCTCTAAATGTTATGAGAACCCTGTAAATTGTTCTTACGACGTTATAATCACAATAGATGATTCATATGCGTTGAAGAAGAGGGGTTTTCGGTATCGATTTACGTCAATTTCCATTAACTTTGCATATGCACTTGATCCAAACAAGTTGTTTATCGAACCCTAGATTATCTGAACGAGAAAAGAAAAGAAAAAATAATTCTAAATTAAAATTTCATTTGCAAAGCACACATACACAGAGACACAAACAGCAGACACCGATTATTATACTTTATCATTTTCATTTAATTTATGATAATTCGCGTATATTACTATTGAGGTATATTATAACACCTTACGAAATGATTTATTATTTACTTATAATTTTGTACATTATTTATTATTTCATTTTTTGGATGGTCTTATGTTAAACTAATAGGATTACTAATCATGGAGAAATATACTTATATATAAGTATTTTTCATTTGCGATTATAATGCATAAATACTTGGTGTTTGATATTACAAGAGAGAGAGAGAGAAAGAAAGAGAAAGAGAGAGAGAGAGAGAGAGAGAGAGAGAGAGAGAGAGAGAGAGAGAGACTTATCACCTAGTAATCCTTACTTCTATATCATCCTAATAAAAATAACAATAATTACTAAAATTAATAGGTATTTTTGTATTACATCAAATCTTAATAGACCGCTTTTCGAAATCAGAAAAATACCATACTTTGTATTATTCTAATGCTTACCAGTTATTCAAAGATTTATTATTTTTTGTTCATTTTATATAATTTTCCATAGACAACGTAGCAGCAGCAACAATTGATACAAAAAAGAAAAGAAAAGAAAAAAAAAAACAAAAAAAGGAAAAACAAAGAAAAGAGCCCGAGACAATAAATGAATTTTGGAGCAATTGACTCTTTCTGAAGATGTAAAATTTGTTAATATAATTTATATATTATATCACTATATATATTGAATCTTCTTTTTCCACTTTTTCTTTTTACTTATAAAAAAATATTTATCGAATCAGTTAACTAAAAATAATGTTGCTAAAGATGAATTAGATGTTGTTATTATATATTAACACGGTTATTATTCGTGTTAAGTATAATGTTGATTTATTTCTTATTCTTGCGGTGCCATTGCTCGTGCTTGTGCTCGTACTCGTTTCTCATATTCCAAGCGATTTTGACTGGAACGATTAAAGAAATGAAATTAAATGGTTATTCGTATAATACACAGAGATCGATAACATATACTTATTATTATTTCATTTGATTGCGTACCAATAAATAGTGTACGCTTCTGCTTGGGCTGGATCTTTGACATTTGGTTCGTTGAGTAAATCTTGGATGCCTAAAAGTATTTGTTTAATTGTTATTGCAGGTCGCCAGTCTTTTTCTTCGTCTAGTAATGATAGGCAAACTGTTCCCGATGGATAAACATTTGGATGGAACAATGGCGGTTCAAATTTGCATTTTGGTGGACTGGAAGGATAATCATCTTTAAAGATCATACGTAACTTGTATAAACCACCTTCCCAAGGTGTCTGAAAAAATTCACACACAAACACAAGAAGTATATATATATATATATATATATATATATATAAATTGAAATTATAAGATTTAAATTTATATTAATTAAATATCATAAAACGTTTACAGATTTTTTTCCTGGAATTGCACATTCCCAACTCATCAAGTTAAGGGTACCATCTGGATTTTTGGTCGGCCTTGCCACAAAACCCTTAAACGATAACATCAATTATATTCATTATTTTATCTATGTGAAAATACTTTGATATATGATATTTACATATTTGGGATGGGGGGAACACAACATTTAAATCATTGTTATTAAGTTATTCATTTATATAATGCATATAAACAATTATTTGTTTTTGCACATATGATAAGTAAGGATGTAATTAGGAAAAGAAAAAAAGGGCGCCTAATTTGTTAATACTTTCTAAAGACACAATTTATGAAATGATTGTTTAATTGAATTATTCCTACAAATATATGTGACAAATCAAAATCATTTCTTTTAACTCATTGCATTGAATATATAATGAAAATACATACAAACGGATGATCTTTTCTCCATGCTTTACGTTCCTCGGCGAGTCTTGCAATTGCAATGCCAGACATTTTTCTATAACAAAGTCGGCACTTTATATTATAATTATGAAATAGAAGATGGTGAGAAAAAAAAAAAGAGATGAAAAAAAGGTTAAAAAACTTTTAACAAGCGGTAAACGTGTACGAAGTTCCTGTGATCACGGTAACGATTACGAATATTTTTTTACTTTAAATCACATACACCAATTTTTGCGTTGAATTCTCAGTAATACCATCGAATTGTACTGTATTACAAAGACAACTAAACGTGTTCCTAAAAACTATGATCTTAAACCCCTATTTTGGATTCACGTTAAATGATTGGTTTATATCATTCATTTTGTTGTAAACACTTTTGACGAATCGCGTTATTTTCATGTAAATAATATAAGATATCAAGTTTTGGACAAATTCCTAGGTCAATGACCACTCAAATGCTATTATCAATTTGTCCAGTACGTTCATTGGTTTTTTACAATAATACTATTCGATAAGTAAACTTAATAAGTCGTTTTTATGAAAATTATTTTTCATAATAGAATTAATTGTATCGTTTCGATGTATAAAATATAATGAATTTTAAATGATAAACTATATTAATTAGAAAAAGTTATCAATCATTCATATTACCTTCCGTCGGTAATAAAGTTTCAAATTTCTTGGACAAGTTTTAACAGAAATGACCAATAAGAGATTATTTTAACAAATTATGAATAAACTATAAATGTATTATTGTTAGTGAAATAATTTTTCTATAAAAAAAATATATATATATATATATATATATA
>NW_014569772.1:29876-45816 GCF_001313835.1 Polistes canadensis | reverse complement strand
TAAATATTATTGCATATGAAATTTAATATAATAAATTGTTAATTGTACAGAAGAGAACACACTAAAGCAAATAAAAAAAGAAACTAAGAGGCTTAAGCTCGTCATTTAAAAAAAAAAAAGAAAAAAATTAGAGTCCAATTATTATTTCAGTAAACGTATTAAAAAAGAAAAACTAGGATAATGCATTTTGCATATTTTTACCGTAACATCGTATACATTTATTATCTCATACGAATGTGATAAAATCGTTTAGTATAACACTCGTAAGTTGTCGTAACTAAAAAGATAAATAAGAAAGAAAAAAAAAAAAAAGTATTTTAACGTTGTTATTACGTAAAAGTAAGGTATTATGCATGGGTGAGACAGAATTAAGCTCACGCAACAATTATTGTTTATTTTTTCTTTTTTTTTTGTTTGTAACTTTTACACGCATTACAAAAAACACGTGATCGTAGAAAACCTAATCTTTCTTTTTTTTTATTTTTTCTTCTTATTTGCATAATAATTCTCGTAAAGTACGCGATAAGATAAAATTTTTTAATAATAATAATACTTTGCGTTAGTAATAATAATAATAATAATAATTATTCCGATATTCTTTCTTTTTTTTTTTTTTTTATATATTTGTTAAGACAACATTTTTTCAATTGCAATTAATTTAAACGTAGATAAAAGAAAAATATATGTTATACATTAACGTTTAATCATTTATTTTTATTTGAATTATTTTTTGATATATATATATTTATTTTTCATCCCCCCATACAGGATGATAACGTTAGAATCGAGAATGATATTTTCTCATGGTTTTAATCAAGATAACGAAAATTTAGATTGTCATCGAATTTATTCGATTAACCAATTACAAGAATGTCATTTGAAAGATAATGGACATCGTTTAACATGTTACGGTGGTATTGACGACAAATATAAAACCGAGTCAGTAATTTACAATTTTATTTAATATATAAATCATTATTATTATTATTATTATTATTATTCAACAAATATTTTTCTAATTAAAGAAAATATATTCGTGTAAAAATATTATCTTCATTTTCTATAGAGGTAAAACGGTGCACACACTTGTATTGTGTAATTGGCCTAACTCAACATTAGATCCTCAAGAAGTTTTGCAAGGATTTTCATCGTTGAGAAAATTGAAAATAATTAATAATAATTTGACGAAAATTGTTAATCCTTTTCCCGAAGAATGTCAATTTCTCGAAGTAAGTGAACACAGGTGTTTGCAATCACGACAGGTGTATCTATTGAAATTCATCTGAAGTTTGTGAAAAAATTGTTCTCGGATTTTTCGTTAATTAACTTTTATGTAATTTTAATAATTTATTATTTTCTTTTGTTTTTTGTTTTTTTTAATTAATTAATTAATGAATTAATTCATTCATATTCGGTTTTTAGATTTTTATTTGATATTTTGTGTTCTTTTTTTTTTCTTCTACTTCTTCTTCTTGTTTTATTGAACATTCTTTTTGTCGAATTTTGGGATAAATAATAAATGTACAGATAGAACGAGGAAGAACCACACCCCAAGTTTCTGTTTCGTCCATGTTTCTCTCTTAACAGAAAGTTAATTTAACGCGTAACAAATTGGAAGAACTATCATTGGATTTGTTTGCAAAACTCAACAATTTAAGGGTCATCGATTTGAGATACAATCATTTCAATGAAATCTATATTAATACGTTTAATTTATCAACTTTACAACATGTTTATTTATTCGGTATGTATATTGCAAAAAAAATAATATTATTAATATCATTAATATATATTTATATTGTATTAAATTTAATTAAGAGCAATAATAATCATATTCGAAATATTTCTAAATATATTTCGTATTAATGATATAATAATTATAATATATTTAAACAAAAAAAAACAAACACACACAAAGGTAATCCTTTGAAATGTAACGAAAATATGGCTTGGATACTTGACACGAGGAACGAATCTTTTGCTAAAAAAATTGTCGATCGTGAAAAATTACGTTGTTCAATTCCCCACGATGGAAGACCACTCGTACAAGTCGTTCAAATTATTATGGTAATTTTTACAAATGTTTTTTCTTTTCTTCCCTTATTTGTTATCAATTAAAATTAGCAGGTAAATAATTTGTCAACAAATTTTTCCCATACGATACAATATATATTTATTTATAATAATACAAATCGCACATTTTATTCGAATAATTTTTTATCATTGTTTTTTTAACTAATAATCAATTAATTTGTTAATCAACGAATTTTTATTGACAATTAAAAAAAAAAACAACAACAACATAAGTAATTCAAATAAAGTAATGTGTTGCAAATGTATTTTTTGTTTATTTTTGTTTTTTTTTTCAATTGTTTAAGTATTTTTTAATACAAAATACAAGTTAATTATTTTGTGTTGAATTTAACGAACGATTAAATTACATTTATCCTGCAATCATTTCGCGTTTTTAATTTTATTCAATTTGTCAAAGTAGAAAAAAAGAATTGAATTAAATATTTGTGTGAATATTCGAAATGAATGAATTGTAATTAATTTAATAGACGCTCAAGGAAGAATGCAAAAGAACTTTATGCGATTGTGAATTAGTATACGTGGTTGGACGTGGTGGTAAAAGAACATCGAAACAATTAATGGCATTTGCATCAGTTAATTGCAGTTATCGCGATTTAACCGAAATGCCTGAATTTTTGCCTGCCAATACAACGACCCTACATTTAACTGGAAACAAGGTTTGTTTTTAAGTTTTACAATTATTACTAAATATAATTATAATAATTATAAATATATGATTTATAGAAAAAAAAAAAAAAAAACAAAGTATACAAAATACGATAAATAATTATTTGTATGATTACAGATCAAGGATTTAACACCATTAATTAAAAATCCAGTTTACAAACAAGTATTAGATTTATATTTGAATGACAATTTAGTTGAATCAATAGTACAATTGGATGGCTCCTATTGGCTAGATCATTTTCGAATTTTAAGCCTTCGTGGAAATAAACTTTCAGATGTTTGTATTTAATTATATCATATTATATAATGATCATTTATTTTTTTTTCTTATTTTTTGTTCTTCTTCTCTTTATCGCAATATTTGTTCCCCAATAATTTGGATTGAGATATTAAAAAAAAAACAAACAATTACTTTCATTTAATTTCATTTTATTTTATTTAACAATCTAATGAGTAACTTGTCTTATATTATTAATAATTCGTACAATACTCTCTCTCTCTCTCTCTCGTGTTAAATTTTATTAATCAATGGTACTTAGAATATTTAAGAAGATTTGAAACACCTGATCAATATTGAATATGCTAATTAACAATAAAACATCGTAATACTTTGGATAATCTTCTTTTTTTTTTCTTTTCTTATTTTCTTTCTTTTAAATATTCATTTAGGTGCCAACTTACGCGTTGGAAAATGTTTTGTTACAAAGTAATAACGTTGTTAGATTGTATCTTGGTAATAATCCTTGGAGATGTGATTGTCTCTTTACACCTGGATTTCAGGTAAGAAAAATTCAATTGTATTGGAAAATATTTGCAAATTATTCTTTTTTTTTTAAATATACGTACGCGTACATATATATATATTTCTTTTTAAAAAATAATTAATTCGGTGTTAATCTAAAGATAATGTTTCGTTCATTTATTAACGTAAAGGTGTTTTCATGGGCATTACAGGATTTATTGATTAGGTATACAAATTTAATTAGAGATATAAACGAGGTCAAGTGTGCAGTTATCAGCGATGACGAAAATTCAAACAAACAGGTAATTTATTTGCCTCTATTATTATTATTATTATTATTATTAATTTGGGATTTTTAATCGTGAAAATTTATACCGAACGTTGATCAAATTCGATTTATCATTTCTTTTCTTCTTTTTTTTGTAACAGTAGTAGTAAAAATTAAAAAAAGAAAGAAAAATCTCTTTTCATTCGCACAAGTTCAACGTTTTATTTCAATCGGTATTAATTTGATCGATAACAACCCCTCCCCTACCCCACCCCCCTTCCCCCTATCTTTTTTTTTGAAATCGAATTATTCCAGTAGAATAAATTGCTTTGTATTTTTTGTTTAAATATATCTTTTACTTTAATTATTTACATTTCTTTTTCAAGCAGATTCGTGATTTAACTCGAACAGAAATTTGCATATCACCCGACGACAATACGTTGATTTATCCATTAGACATTTTAAACATTATATTGGCATTGATGATATTATTAATTATTTTCAAAGTTTTGTACGATTATTGGTCGTTCAAAAAAACTGGAAAATTACCATGGATCGTATCTAAAATACCATGAAAATATTATCATTGATTAATAAAAAAAAAAAAACCTTATATTATGTTGAAAATAAATTTTTCTTTTCTGTTCCACCCCCTCCACTTTCTCTTTCATCGTCATCTTCTCCTAGGTTCAAATATTTCTCGTAGAATTTTTCCGCGGCTGATTTTTTGGCCTTTTGATGGCTACTACCTTGTCCTAATAAAGAAGAAGAATAAATAAATAAATAAATAAATAAAATAAGAATAAAAAATTGAAAAAAATCTCGAATCGGTTAATAATTTTTCATGAAAATTCTTCTTCTTCTTCTTTTTTTTTTAGTTATGTTTGTATATGTAAATAAATTGTAAATAATTATTAGGTTTACCTTCGATGACGTGATCGAGAGCCACACATTTGGCTACAAATTTAACACCTTCGTGCCTGTATTTCATTTCTGTTATGTATTTCGGTGGGGGACCCCCCTTTTTTATACAAAGCATGTAAACCTTTCTTAATGGTGTCTCTATGGTATCGTCCTTTCCAAAATTAATTATTTCTAATATTCTTGTATGTGTGTGTGTTTTTTTTTTTTTTTTAAAAAGAAAACAACATTATTTTTATTATGCAATTAAATTATGAATATATATATATATATATATGAATTTATTATTATTCAATTAAAGGGAAAAGGGTAGTAATAAATTTATTTAAATAATTTACTGTTCTCGAGATAATTCCAACAATTGTTTCATATCTTTGTCATTCATCTGATGATCGGCTATATTTTGCAATATTATTTTTGCTATATTATTTTTAACCAAAATTTCTGTATCACCGCAATCGGTTGCTGAAAATAAATATTAATATTAATAAATAATTTATTAAATATATCGTATATATATATTAAACTGGTTATATTTTGATTTAATAAATACAAAATTAACCAGAAAATTCGGATAACTTTCCGGTGATAACGAAACGATTGCATTTATTTTTCTCGCAATGATATTGAATATTTATTTTACATTTATTAGCATAATCTTCTAAAATATCCAATGGTGTTTTATCATTTATCTTTTTTTCAATAAAAATCTGTAATCAAATATTATTTAACTTTGAAGATTTTTACTTTTCAATCAATTTAACAAATGATATTTAATTGTATGTGTCATATTATTTTGTATAATTTATTTAAATACCTCTCTTTTTTCGTTGATGTTAATTCTATCAACATTTTCACGCATTTGTTTATTATCTTGTGAATTGTTTAATGTAGAATGATGATTTTCTACGTTAACGTTGTCTTTCCAATCTCCCGAAGAATTTGTATTATTATTTTCTTGTACTTTTTCGAAAATTTTGTTTACAACAGTTTCTTTCGCGTTAGACAACGATTTCGTACGTTCATTTAAATTTTGTTCATTTTCACGAAGATGCACGTCTATTTTTTCTGTGCGTAAATATTATTTATAAATAAAATTATTCGTTATTAAATTATTTGTTTGTTTTTTTTTTATATCAAACTCACTGTTCCCTTCTTTGGTATCTTTCCAAAAATCTACAATATACAAAATATATTTTACAAATGATTTTAATCATTTTAAAAAAATTCTATCTCATTTTTATAAATTTCGTAAATATAAAATGTTGAATGAGTTTAACGAGATTAATAATATTTTTTTCTCGATTACTATCATTATCCTTTCGATGTTCCTCGTCTTTGAAATCTTCTTTCAAATTATTGAATTTTTCATCACTCAAAGATGGCTGATTAGACGAAATGGAATCAAAATCCGTGTCGAGGGTGGAAATGCTACTTTCCGAAATTTGTGTTCCTGCTGTGTTCATCATTATTCTTTCCTCTTCGACAACCTTTTTATACAAATTCTTTTTATATATGTTTCTTTATTTATTCAAATTGAAATGATTAATATTAAATTTGCGTAGAATAAATTTACATCGGCATCTACTGGAAAGAATTCGTCGCAAATCAATGAAATCATTTCGTCGGATTCACCGGAATCAACTAAATTGTTTAAATTTGATATTTCTAAAAATAAATTAATACGCGAGATGTATAAAATATTTATAACACATTAATTTCTTTTGTTAAATTATTAAATAAAAACCATCAGGAGATCTTGCACGAGGCATTCTGAGCTCTTGCAAAAGATCATCGGCACGATCGATAACAGTTTCCATTTCGCAAAGAAGTGGTGCAGCATTTGGGAATCTTTTTTTTATCATTTGCCATAAAATATCAGCATTCTGTAATTTTTGTAACGATTTCGGTGGTCCAAAGTCACGAGTTTCTAATATCTCGTCTCGTTCCACTCCTTCCGACATTTTAAATATACAATAATCTTTTATACTTTAAATTATGTTCAAAAAGTTGACGATTAAATCCAGGAATACGTAAAACTTGACATTTTTTTTTATTGGACTCGTCTCGTACGTCAAACGTCAATAAAATTAATTAATTGAAATTAACAAAACACTATATATATATATATATATTGGATAATAATTATTATTTAAATAAAAAAAAAAAGCAAGAAGACAATGTACATTTTTTTTTCAATTTTCAATCATTCAAATTTAAATGCAACTTTCCCGCCTTGGTTTTCGATAACACGTGACTGTAACGATACTAACAAGATCTATCAGCAGAAATAACAACTAATTGTATTTACATTTTAAATATTTTTATAGTTTATGAATCTTAATAAACAATTGGCGGCAAAAGTAATGGAGGCAAATTGTTATACACGTGTGCATTTTATATTATTTTCATAAAATAATTGCATGTTAATAATAATATATAATTAATGATGAAAAAATCTAATATAATCCAAAAAAAGGTAACTATAGTTTCTATCATTAAAATTTTAATATTTACACATGATCATGAACAAATACAAAATTTTATAATAAAGATTATTACATTATATATATAATTAATGTATTTTTGATTAAAGGGCTCGAAGAATGCAAATGCATCAGAAAAAAATCAGAAAAAGATTAATTCATTTTTTACAAAAATCCCTAAATCTCAAGAAAAGAATGATATTACAGAAAAAGATGTGATTTTGGATACAGAAATTAAAAACGATTCTTCCATAAACCGCAATGCTAATAAAAAGCGAAAAAGATCTGAGAGTTCAGATTCTGAATCGAATATAAAAATAAAAAATATTTGTTATGGTAATGTCGAAGAATCATTTTTGGACAATAGTCTCAAAATTATTGATGCGCAGAAAGAAAACTGCAAAATATCTGAGAATTGCAATAATGATTCTTTAAATATATGCGATGAAACAATTGAAGAATTTGATAATTCTTTGATCGAAGGTTTTACAGATGATTTAACTATCATCGATGACGAAGAAACTACCTCAAGTAATACTAACAATGTAAAAGATAACGATAACAAGAATTTGGATATAGTTGAATTAAATCAAATGTTCAACAACATGAACAACTGCGAAGAATTGAATGTGGAAGATTTCGATGAGATATTTGATACCGATTGGAATTTAGATTCGCAGATAAATCTTAATATGTTGGAACGATGTGAAGTTATAAATTTGGAAAAGAGTTTCAAATCGACAATCTTAAAAGTACAACATACCAATTTGAAAAGTTTTGGGACCGTAACATGTTTAGGATATTGGTAATTGTTAAATGAAAATTTGGCATTAACTTCATTATTTTAATATTAATTTCATTTATATTAATTGATATTTATTTTTGTTTATATAAATCAAGGAAAGATTTACAAATTAAGGAAGGCGATATTGTAATGATACAAGCGAAGAAAGAATCACAGAATTGGATTGTTGATAATGATCACGGTTACATTATAATAAAACCTGACGTATTAATTTCTAGTACAACAATTGTTGGCGGCTCTTACTGCACCAGACGAGCAGTGTTAAGTGAAAAGTTTGGAAGAATAGAATCTTTGCCATACTTTGTCTCTAATCAGATGCCATTACTTATTGGAAAAATAGTTCATACACTTTTACAAAAAGTAAATATATATTATTTCGTAAATTTTTTATATTTTTTATGTTTTATATATTTTTTATTTGATTTCGCAGAGTGTAGTTGAAAATATTTATAAAATAGATGATATTAGGAAAATGGCAGAAATTGAATTACAATCGAAAGATACGATTAATATGTTGTACAGTTCCGAATCTACGTTTGAAAAATGTAAAGACGAAGTATTATCATACGTACCGCAAATATCAGAATTTATTCAACATTACGTACACGGTAATACAAATACGCATGAATATTAATTCTTTGTCTCATGTTTAGGCAGTAGAAGCATATCACGAATCTCACTTGTTTTTTTTTGAAATATTTTAGATATAAAACAAAAAGCAATAAGTAATGACAAAAATAATTTCCAAGGGAAGATTTCTGAGGTACACGATATAGAAGAAAATATTTGGTTACCAAAATTAGGATTAAAGGGAAAAATCGATATAACGGCTGAAGTTAAAATTCATTCCCGTAAAAAAATAATGCCTATTGAAATAAAAACAGGAAGACCGTCATTTTCTTTGGAACATAGGGGCCAAGTTATTTTATATATTATGATGATGGCTCTTATGGGCCAAGAAACCGATAGCGGATTATTATTATATCTTAAGTATATATTAATTATTTATTAAAATTATTATAATAATAATATTAAGATATATTATTTGAAATAATTGACACATTTTAATAATATATCTTTAGAACGATATAACGTAAATAATAATTTAATATTTATTTCATGTACCACAGAAATAATAAGATGCGTGAAATAACGTGCGGTCGTGCCGAAAAGAGAGATTTAATTTTATTAAGAAATACTCTGGCTGATTATTTTACCAGAACGAAAAATATAACATTCTCGAATGATTCTAAAGATGCGTTGAAGAATATGCCACTGCCAGAGCCTATTAATCATTATACTAGTTGTCTCAAATGTCCTTACAATAATCTATGTTGCGCTTATTTAAAAAAGGACGATACCTTACAGTTGTCCGAATCTCACGGATTAGTCAAACTCAGTAAAGAAATTTTAAATGTATTTGAAGATAATCATATAGATTATATATTCAAGTGGGTATCTCTTTTGCAAATGGAAGAAAATATGCAAGCTGAACAATATAAAATGAAAGATATATGGACTCTAACACCAGAGAAAAGGTAAATTGTATCGATTATCGTATATTTTGTAACATAAATGAATCATTTACAATATTATTCTTTATTTTTTTTTTTATAGAGAAATGAAAGGAAATTGTATTAGCAATTTGAAAGTTATCGGTAAAGTAATCGAACAATACGATAGATTTAAACATATCTTTGTTCGTACGAATAGTCAAGCTGTAATCGATAAAAATATTTCTACAGAATTTATAGAAAACGAATACGTTATTGTTAGTACTGATACACGAATAAATATATCGTCCGGTTTTATAATACAGATAAATAAAAATGCGATTACACTTCTTTTAAACAGTAATATTATGAAACGTAACACGATTGAAAACTTTCATATCGATAAATATAATTCCATTACTTCTTTATTAACTTTATTTTCGAATGTTGGAGGCTTGTTATACGACAACGAAATATGCGGAAGATTACGAAGCATCGTTATAGACAAGTATTACTTTAAAATTAAATATATATATATTTGTTTTCAAATTAAATATTATATACATAAATATAATTGTATTCACATTTTAGAAAACCAGCAACATTCTTAAAAAAACTACCTCGTTCTGTTATCTTCAAATCAGCAACAGTATTACAACATTTAAATGAAGGACAACAAAGAGCAATTCTTAAGTGTCTAGCTGCTAATGAATACGTTTTAATAAAAGGCATGCCGGGAACAGGAAAAACTGAAACAATCGTAACTTTGATTGAAGTTTTATATAAATTAGGCACCTCAATAGTTGTAACATCGCATACTCATAGCGCGATAGATAATATTTTGTTGAAATTGTTGAATAAAAATATCGATTTTATAAGATTGGGATCGTCTTATTCGATAAATCCATTGTTAAAAAATAAAAATGAAGAATATTTAACATCAGAGTGCTCAACAATCGAAGAATTGAAATCGGTGTACGCAAATAAGGTATAAATTATTTTGTTTGTATATATAAAGTAGAAAATATGTTAAGATAATTGTGTATTAATATTAACAATATATTTGTAGAACATTGTAGGAGTTACTTGTTACGGTTCTAATCACATATTCTTTGACAAAAGAACGTTCGACGTATGTATAGTTGACGAAAGTACTCAAGTAACTCAACCAGCAATTTTAGGTCCATTGTACAACGTTAATAAATTTATTTTGGTAGGAGATCCTAATCAATTATCACCTGTTATTAGAAGTAAAACGGCTAAGTAAAATATATTTTTATTTATATAATACAGTATATAAATATATACATAAAATATTATTCATTTATTTATTCAACAAAATCGTATATACTTTTTCAGAAGCCTTGGCGCAGAGGAATCTCTTTTTGAAAAATTAGATTCGGAAAACAATACTATTTCTTTGACGTTACAGTATAGAATGAATAAAACTATTATGAATCTGATTAACAAATTAACGTACAACGATCAATTAAAAGCAGGCAATGAAACAATAGAAAATGCAACCTTCGTATCACCGAATACGAAAGTAATGAAATTTTCGATAGATTTAAATTATTTTGGACAACGAAGATTCGTTTTTTTAAAAGTGAATTGTAATTTTATGTTTCAGATACCATCGTCGAATGAAATATGGGTAAAAACGGTATTATCGCCAGCGTTAGATGATTCTGTGATTATTTTAAATACGGGTTGTATTCGTGAGATGACTATTGATTTTATCGATAAAAAAGATAATATTAAGATTGATCAAACGTGCACTAATATTTGGGAAGCAGCTTTAATTTTATATCTTTTGAAAACTTTATTTCAGGTAATTTAATAATTATCTTGTTTTCTTTTATATTCGTATTTTGTTGTCAACATAATTTATATTTAATTTATTTTTGTATTACAGATCGGAATAGAATGCAAACAAATCGGTATTATGGCGCCGTATAAAGCGCAAGTTATGTTATTGAGAAGTTTAATAGATTCAGAAATAGAAGTAAATACGGTTGATCAATATCAAGGACGCGATAAAGATATTATTTTCTATTCGTGTACAAAAAGTGTTCAGAAAAAATCAGACAAAGTTCAGGTACATTTAACATTTTATAAACGATAGCCCATTGAATTTTTTTCATTTAACGAGTAAACTATCGACCTAATCATTTTTTTTTTTAATTTAGGATACTGGAATATTAGAAGATCAGAGACGTTTAACTGTAGCTGTTACTCGTGCAAGGCACAAATTAATTATTATCGCGGATAAAGATACTATGAGTCAATATACACCGTTTAAGCAATGTTTTAATATAGTTGAAGAAAAAAATATAATCAACATACAGGACCCTTGTTACAATTTTACATGGGAACCGATCATTAACTCGTTGAAAAACAAATATGTCTTTACAATTGAATGAATGATTTATACAATTGAATGAAAAATGGCATGATTAATAGAATGTAATCAAAAAGTGATATTAATATTTTTTTATATTATACATAAGTTATTTGCGATTATATACAATAGTTATATTAATTAGTGATATTTCTTATAAAGTACTATAATATAATAAATAATATAATTGGTTTATATATGTTACCGTCAAAGCCGGAAATCCGTCATTGATAGTAGTAATTCCTCGGCATGCTGTAAATTGTACATCTTTGCAATTTCTTTGAAAAGTTTCGGTAAATATTTTTTATACTTTTTGCAAATGGATTTTATTGATTTTTATATTAAATTAAAGTACACTCTTTTGTCTACGCGTAGAATACCATATGGAGTTATAAATTAAGCAATTAAAGTTCAGGAAATGTCAGATAATGTAATGCTGTAAATTGTGCATCTTTGCAATTTCTTTGAAAAGTTTTAGCAATTTAGCGTTTAAAATCGTTAAACTTGTCAAAATAAAACAATGAAATAATCAAAAAACTAATTAATAATTTAAATGGAAAAATTGAAATAAAATAAAACATTGTTATAATGAAGATTTAAAAAAATAATCGATATCGAACAATCGAAGTGAAAGTAGTTCGATGATTGGTGTACGTAACAGATTCGATTGACGATTGGTAACGCTTCAGCCAATTAGAAGCTGCATCGTTTTATCGTTAAAAGTAATAAAAAAATTAAAAACTCGAAAAAAGAAACCTATAAGTTTTATAATTATAAAAATAAAAAATAAAACACAAAACACAAATTATACAAATCGATAATGCACATAGTAGTAATAGGAATATTAAACGAAAAATTATAATCGAGATGAAAAATATCGATATATCGAAAAACTCGAAAGTAAAACAATTCAATAATTGGTTGACGTAAATAATTCGATATATCGCTGAGAGTGCATTAGCCAATAAAAAGCGGCGTCGCATTGGAGCGTATTAAACTCGAAAGTTATTTCGACCAATGAGAGAAGAGAGCGAGGTATAGTGGGAAATGCTAATATCGAAGTAGTGGGGAGTGAAAAGAGGAAAGATGATCATAGTGGAGAGAAAGAGGTGCGGTGTTGCGTGATTGACTGAGAATCGAATGAACGTGTGTGTTTGTTGTGTTGTACGAGTTTTTTTACCCTGCTTTTTGGAAGAAGAGAAGAAGAAAAAAAAAAGAGAGATAAAAGGAAATAATAATAATAATAATAATAATAATAATAATAACAACAATAAATTAACTGTAAATTAACATTAATAACGATAACGGTATAAAGCTAATAATAATAATAATAATAACAATAGTATAATAACAGTAACAAAAAGAAGAAGAAGAAGACGAAGACGAAGACGACGACGACGACGCAAGCAATCTGAGCAAGCAAGCAAGCAAGAGAAGAAAGAATATAATTAAATAAAAAATAAATAGGCGGTGAGTGTGTTTTAAGAAAGAAAGAAAGAAAAAAAAAAAAGAGACAAATATGACGTCCTACATCCAAGTCGCTGAAGATGAGGGAGAAGAACCGATAGAGCTGCCTACTGAAGACGATAGCACGCTTTTATTGACCACCCTGTCTGCTCAATTTCCCGGGACGTGTGGCCTTAAATATCGCAATCCAGAATCCCGGACGATGCGTGGTGTACGACTCGTTGAGGGCCGACTTCATCCACCTGAAAATGGTTGGGGCAAGGCAGTCTATTTCTGTGTGTTTCCTAAAGGTGTGTATCACACCAGATAATTTTCTCTCTTATTCTATTGTATGTATGTATGTATGGATGTATGTATGGATTTATATATGTATGTATATGGTATGACTGATATATGTATGAGATGTATGTATGTATGTGTGTGGCGTTAGAGGTGCTTTTAAGATGCCCGATGCCTTCCTCCCCTCCCCTTATACCGTTTGACGGTGATGGCGTATATATCGTATCGTATGACCGTAGACGAACTGAATTTAAAATATAAAAACGAAAAATGTTTTATCCATTTTCATTTTCATTTTCATTTTATCGATATGCCACATTTCGACCAATATACATGACCTTCGTTCGATTTCTCTTTAATTTTCTACTACTATTTCTTCGTTTTCTTTTTCTTTTATATATATATATATATAGATATATAGGTATATATATATATATATAGATACATTTTTTGTCGATTATCTTATCTATTCTGAGAATGAATATTTCTTTGGAATATATATTTTATTGTTATAATTTTGTACTTTACGATTTATCTCTACCTTTTTCTTTTTTTTTTTAATTTTAAAAAATAAAATACTATAATAATGTATAATTGTTTAAATAATTGTATTTACGATTCTCTAACGCGCGTGACCACCGGTATTTATCTTGAAAGGAAAGGGGTTTTTTTTATTTATCAATTTTTATTTGCGGAAGAACAAACTTATAGTATATATTTAATGTATATTTTTAAATATATAATAAAAGGATATATATCATGCTTCAAAAGTTTCTATTATACGTAAATGATAACTGCTTCGCTATTATATAGATATAAATGAGAATCATATTTTTACTGCAATAGAAATTTTATAATCTCGATAATAAACTCGTATTCGTATATTATCTTTCTCTTTCTTATATTTAAAAAAAAAAAAAAGAAAAAATGTTTCTCATTAAATATTGTTAAGTATTGACAAATAGAGATAAATGGTGATAATATATACTTTACTATGATAAATATTTCGATATTTTTCTATCAAATTGTTTATAATTAATAATAAAATAATAGAGTGTTCTGGTACAGAAAAGATTAAAGAACATTTGTACCAGTGTTTTCCAAACTATAATTAAGGAAGACCAAAAAAAAAACACATACATACATAAAAAAAAAAATCAGCTTAAAAGTCGTATTTCATTAAAACTCTAACAATTACATTAATACATTTATCTTTTTACATAATATTTAATCGTAACAGGTATATATAAATTAATAATAACATTATCCGGATTAGTCTGGTATTATTTATTTTTGGTGTTATAATAAATTTTTCCAGCTTTTTAGCTTCTTGATCGTGCACCTGTATATCATCCTTGGCCACGAAACCTACACTGTACAATTCAACAGTTTGGTTAACACTGGTCTATGAGATTGTTAACAAAGCATAGCGATAGAAAACTAACCGATAGAAGTAAATGTTTGTGACATCTTTTCAGAAAATAAGCGTAAATCTGATGACCATTTGGAAAATTCCACAGCTAAGACAAAGAGAATGGAAACAAAGTTACGTTGTACAGACTTGATCGTACTGGGCTTACCATGGAAAACAACCGAGCAGAACTTGAGGGAGTACTTCGAGGCATTCGGTGAAGTTCTAATGGCACAAGTAAGTTATTAACAATTTTTATTAATTCATATCGAACTTATTTAAAATTATATTTAGAACAACAAAAGTTTCTTTCGTTAAGCTATTGATTTAATCCACGATGATGATTTGTCGACCATTGGTGACCGGTGTGATCTGGACAAAAAATCTAATGCTGGTTTATAGGAACCGGGCATAGTGTTTAACGTATTAATTATTACATTATTTTTCTTTTTTTGTAAATAATAATTATTTATTTTTATTTCATTGTGTAGAATTTCTTTATTGTATTATATATTTTTTTTAACCATTTTATATATATTCATATGTGTTATATATATTAAAAATTAATAAATAAATTGCGTATTAGGTAAAGAAGGATGCAAAATCTGGTCAAAGCAAAGGATTTGGATTCATACGATTTGGAAGCTATGAATCGCAGTTAAGATGTCTTGCTCAACGACACATGATAGATGGGAGGTGGTGCGACGTCAAGGTTCCCAATAGTAAGGTAAGAACAATAATAAAAGTTAATAACTCTTATTCTTCTTCTTCTTCTTTTTAACATTTTATTAGTCATTATTAAAAATATTATTTCAATATAAACTGCCGTAAAAGCTGTAAGTGCCCACACATAGATAAATAAATAATTTGTACAAATGTTTACTTAGCCCTGTACATATATTATTAT
>NW_014569772.1:25958-29291 GCF_001313835.1 Polistes canadensis | reverse complement strand
CTTACAGAGGCACAATTTACTTTAGTAGTTCTGAACGATTATGTCCTACGTATACGTATATTTGTATAAATATAATACAGATATGTGTATACGTATGCACGTATTTCAATTATATATATATATATATATATGTGTATTCGTGTATTACGTTAATAATACACGTATACACATATGTGTGTGTCTATCTATGTGTATAATACAATATATACACTAAACGTGTATATAAAATTATACACACACTTGATATATGGTGCAAATAGATGAATGCGTGAAACTTTATTCATATGTGGGGGTGTGCACGTGTCCCGTGATAAGCAGCAAAATTTAGAAAAACAAATACAACAATCTTTTTTTTGTTTTTTCTTCTTCTTCTTCTTCCAGAAATAATTTATTATATTTAAATATTATTAAACGTGGAGATGACGTTACACGAATACCACCCAAACAAATTACCACCAGCTGCATGTTTTTTTGTGAACACATGTGAATTTAGTTTGATGATTCTAAGTGGCTAATTTATAATGAGTAAATGCGTAATGTGTGATTTTGTACGTGTGTTGTATGTGTGTGAACTGATGAATGCAAGAGAGCAAGAAAGAAAGAGAGAGAGAGAGAGAGTGAGAGAGGAAGAGAAAGAGAAAGAGAAAGAGAGAGAGAGAGGGAGAGAGAGATAGAGAGATAGATCATGTTGAAGAATTTTTTGGGATATTTGTTTGTTTTTATTTGTATATAATAATACAATTGAAGTATGCTTTTGACACCAATAAAAAGAACAAAAAAGAAAGAAAGAATAGTGTGAAAATCATAAGAATGTTTTTGAAATCGAGAACAAAGTTGTTCATTTTTAGTAGACTTGGATGTATGGTTTTGTTAATTATATGCATTTCCGGATCATCGGTTTATTTATCAATTAATATTTACACACATGTGATATTATAGATATTAATACTTTGTTTGTTTTTTTTTTCTTCTTCTTCTGTCTTTCCTCAAGAAACTTATTTAGTTATACGTTAATTTTTTTAGATTCATTGATAATTCTTCGTATCACCTTTTTTTTTTCTTCTTTTTTTTTCTTTACATACAAAACTCCTCGGTTAGAAGAGAGAATTATTAATTAAAGGAATTATAAATTGAAATAAATATTAATCTGAGTTAATCGTGATTTATATATTTTTCAAGTTAGGATTATCATAAAACAATCAAGAGTGCATCAAAACGTTTTCAACAAAGAAAAAAAAAAAAAAAGAAAAAAAAGAGATAAAAGAATTTTGAAAAAAAAAAAAAATAATATGTAAAGTGTGTTAAAAGCTGAAAGATGATGATTAATGATACGATAAATGTTTGCATGGCGTTAAATGTATGATTTTTGAAGTACGAGGAATATTGTAATGAGTATGATTATCTTGTGTGACAGTGTGCATGAGTGAAGAGAACATTTTTTATCCACATATTATGTACGACTATAGTACTTATCTATTTCATTATTATTTATTTATTTTATCGGTGTTTTTTTTTCTATAGTAAAGATTATTATTTTATTTGAACGATTATAATATATATATAATTGAAAAAATAAAATAAGAAAATAATATTATTTGCTACAGTTTTTGTTGCTGATGAAAACTATTATTATTATTGATTAAAAAATGTTGTGGGATATCGTTTCGTGTACATTTAAATGATTTGTGTAGTATGATTTAAAAAAAAGTAGAGCATTTATTAAAGGGCTCAAAAGAAAAAAAAAGAAAAAAAGAAATATAAGAACATTCGTATATCGAGCGACGTGTTAAGTATGATTTTAGTGTATCATCAGGATATATCCGGAGATGTACAAACATTACGAGACACATCATATCCAAACTTACTCATTCAATATAATAAGTTTCATGATATTATCGATCGTTGTGAGATAGTGTGCATTACTTTGTTGATAAATAGAATGTTATATAATTGTTATTGCTAGAAAATAATTTAATCAAAACTGGTCATTTATATATTATTAAAAAAAAAAATTTAAAAAAAAAAAGTATGTGGGAATGATAATTATAATTAAAACAAACAAACGATCAACGTTTTTTCAAAGTTGCTGCGATAGAATGTGAGTGCGTATGTGTGTGTGTCAATTTACAGATAAAATAGTATGTTATTGTCGAGGGCTGGTGTGTCTGGTTCCAGAATATTGATGGATTAATGATGGCTCGTCAGTATGATACGAGCAAACACAATGAATGCTACCGACCTATTCCGGTTCATACGCCAAGTAGTCGACGGATACCTGTGGCTAAAACATACGTGAATGTGAATTCATCAGAAACAGCAAGTATGCCGAGATACGATTCAGAATACGATTATAAAACAACTCATTATCCCTCATACCCACCCAATTATCCTTACGATGATAATAAATATAAATACGAAGGACAGAGTTATAACGCATATGAAAAAGCTAATTATTCAAGTTACGAGGATCAAGGATACGATAATAGAAATTATATGGTGCCCCATGCGACCACTCCTAACTCGACTTATCCCTCTGAAGCTGAATATTCTAGATATCCTAATTACGAAGGTCGCGCTGCTTATTCTATCATGGAGACCCCAGACTATGCCGAGAAAGGCAGATACAATTATGGATACGATAGAAGTTATTATGACGCAGATGGTAGATATGTTTCTACTGATTGTAGATATCCATCGGATGTTCGTTATTCAGAAGTAAGACATACTGAAAGTAGAAGCGTTCCTGAAAATAGAGAAACCGATTGTAGATATACCGTTGACAACCGTGACATTGATAGAAGGTATACTGTTGTTGACGGTAGAGAATCGGATAGCAGATATCCTATTGAGAATAGAGAAGTTGACAGCAGATACCCCGTCGATGGCAGAGAAGTGGATGGTAGATTTGCTGATACCGCAAGATATCCAACTAAAGAAAATTATTACGACCGTTATTATAAGCACCGACCGTCGAGGGATCACCACGTTTCGGATATGTCAAGATACTGATGAGTTTTGTTAATACCGTAAATACATAAGTCATGGTTCAATGGGAATAATATATATAATAATTTTTAATTATTATTAAATAGTGTCTCTCTCTTTTAATTTTTCTTTTTTTTTTTTCTTTTTTCTCTCTCTGACTGACTCTCTCTCTCTCTCTCTCTCTTTTTATTTTTCTATCTTTTACGTAACGAATGATATAACGAAAAATACATAATCGACAATACTAATTATTTAAGAGAGTGGCAATATTATAAAGCGAATAAAATTACGACGATGTTACTTCTTCGATGTTACTATATTTCGTTTTAATATTTTATCTGGAAATAT
>NW_014569772.1:21845-25338 GCF_001313835.1 Polistes canadensis | reverse complement strand
AAAAGAAAAGAAAAAAAAGCAGGAATATTTTTTAACGAAACTATAGTAAATGCTTTTAATCCTTCACAATAATATTTTTATTTTGTCATAATATATGTGTTGATTCGTATTAAGATAATGTAACATAGCATGAGATTCAGCATTTTACATTTTAAAAGAAAAAAAAAAAAATAGAAAAAAAGAAAAAAAAAAATAAGAGAAGAAAAGAAAAGAAAAAAGAAAAAAAAATTTATATACAAGGATAATATTGTACAGATTTTTATGCATGAATTTACAAGGTAATAGTATCGCGAAGTAATGATAAAAAGAAAAAGAAAAGAAAAGAGAAAAAAAAAAAAAAGAAAGAAAGAAAGAACGAAAGAAAATAAAAAATAAAATGCAGGGAGATTCTTAAATGTAAATCGAGGAAGGCAGTAGAGTACCACTTTTTGAATTTTTAATGAGATAAATATCTGTTGTAAAATTTATATAAAACTTGTCGTTGGTGCAGATTAATCGATGTCGAAGTATTTTTTAACAAAATAATTCTACATATATATATATATATATAAATTGATCAAAAGATTTGATGAAGTATTAAATAGTCGAAAACAAGACAAAAATTGTAATGAGTAAAAACGAATAATTCGATTTAGTTGTAACGCGAATATAAAATATGATTTAAATATGAGAAATTGTTCGAATAATGTGCACCATACGTAAGTTTTAGTGGATAAAAATGTGAATATGTTGTATATGATTGACTGATTGTGCGTTTGTGCGTAGGAGGGAATGATTCAGCAAGTACCCTGCAAGGTATTCGTGGGACGCTGTACAGAAGACCTAACTGCAGACGATCTACGCGACTATTTCTCCAAATTCGGTGAAGTTACGGACGTGTTCATCCCAAAACCTTTTCGCGCATTTTCATTTGTAACTTTCTTAGACCCAGAAGTAGCACAATCTCTCTGTGGAGAAGACCACATTATAAAAGGAGTTTCCGTTCATGTTTCTAATGCAGCGCCAAAGTCAGACGGCATTAATAAGAATTTTAATAATCAAGTTAATTCAAATGTACGTGGTAGGGGAGCACCTGGACCGGTAGAAAACAATGTACAGGGAAATTATCAGGGAAACAGATATATGGGCCACTCGGGTAATAACATGGGCCCAAACGGTTGGAACAATCCTGGTAACAGAGGTAATTTGGATATGCCTAATCTCCAAGCGTTAGGTATTACTGGTCAAAATAATGGGGGAGGCGGTGGTGGTGGATTATCAAATCCATTAGCAATGGGTGGGTTAAATTTATCCGCGTTACCAGTTAATCCTGCATTAGTAGCAGCCGCATTAAATCAAGCATCCTGGGGACTGATCGGTAATCTTCAGAATCAGGGAAACGATCAAGGATATTCAAATCAACCAGGGCCCCCAGGTCAACCGCCTTCAGGCAATAACAGTATTGGTAATAGCGGTAATTCTGGGTTTCTTAGTTGGATGAATCAAGGTGGCGGTGATGGTAATACAGGTAATCCTGGTACTGGGGGTCCTGGTCCAAATAATCCTAATGCTTCCCAGGGTGCTTGGCAAAATCATCCAGGTCAACGTGATCAAAAGTCGAATACATTTCTCAAATACGAGTAAACTTGGTCGGGACTCCGAGTCTACTCGTAAAAGGAGGGTGGTTTCCTTTAGTCCCGAAGTACTAACGTTAAAAAACAGCAAAGGTCAGGAAGTTAATAAGGGTACAAAGCAAACGATTTACAAAAAGAACCAAAGCTTTCAATGACATTAAAATGACAAACAAAAAGAAAGAAAGAAAGAAAAAGGGGTGACTATGTTGTATGATCGTGCGACGTGTAATATGTGGTCAGTTCATAATAGATGCGTGTCGTATGGTATTTTCTAATCATTGCACGTCATTATTTCTCAAACAAATAAAAAAAAAAAAATATATATATATATATAATATATATATATATATATACTATGATCCTTTCACTCTTTTATCAGCTTGAGAAATTAGCACAATAGCTTTCACGAATGATACGGCCTGCATGTATCTCTTACGGATAGCTTTGATCATCTTTAAACGTGCAAACAAATATGTGTGGTCTTCTTTACGCGTGTGGATTTCATATATGAGTCGAGTTTGAAAAAAAAGAATATAAAAAAAAAGGACAAAAAAAGAAAAAAGTGCATTGATGAAGAAAAATTCTAGATGATTGTGAAACAAAAAAAAAAGAAAAAAAAAAAAAAAAAAAANCGTTTGTAAACGAGAGATATATGAGATTATGTAGTGTTTATTAACGTATATGTGTCTGAGATAACGTAAATGATCGATGCAGAATGTTTAATGTATAATATAAAAAAAAAAAAAAAAAAAAAAAAGAAAAAAAAAAAAGAAAAAATAATGATAATACGAAGTAAGTTAGTGGAACTTAATAATATTATTATATATTTTAACTTACTGATATACTAGTTCATTGAGTGATTATATATGTTATGTTTATACATGCACATGCACATGTATATGTATATATATATATATAACTTAATGAGTTATGTGAAATAATAGATTTCCGATTGATAAGTTCTATCCTCGCGTCGATGATTTAATGATTTTTCTTGTACGGGTAATTGATGATTTTTGTTTTTTTTTTTTTTTTTCTTTTTTCAATTTTTGATACATCATATTATTTTCTAATTTATGCATCATTATAAAATATATATAAACATAAATATAAATGATTATATTATCTTATAAATGGGTGACACATTAAACGCGAGATTTAAATTTCAATATTAAAACATTTAAAATTAAGTTCCATCGATTTATAAACAAAGATTCCCATTTTAAAACAATAAATCTTATTATCGTCCGAATATGCTTGAGAGATGATACTACTACCAACGCAATATAGATTTAAATGTCATTTGTCATAATTTTATATGTGACACCAACACACCACGTCGTTGAGGAAAAGAAAAAGAAAAAGAAACGAAAGAAAAGAAAAGAAAAATTAATCATTTTCTTATCTATACACATATATATATATATATTTTTTAATTAACGTACAAGATTAAACTATATAGAAAACTTTGCGTTAGGAGAAAACTAAAAAGTGCGTCGTGACTTTCATCGGGTATATGTGTTTGTAGTAGTAGTGTTGTGCGTTCCTCGTATATATACTTACACGTACATATATACATACATACATACATACATACACATACAAAACGGAAACGTATAACTTCTTTTTCTGGGCACATTGTTGTCATTAAATATTTTTATTAATTACACACATAAACATACACACACATATATATATATATATACACAAAATATTTGAGCATAATAATTGTTTCTTGCATTGATCAAATACGATAAAAATATGTATGATCTTTAAGATTTGGCAAAGCAAATTTACTCTGACAAACAAAAATTTACTATTAGAAGGATATAGAAAAAGTATGTTTCACGTGCATTCTATTATTATTTTTTTTTTTTTTT
>NW_014569772.1:15408-19590 GCF_001313835.1 Polistes canadensis | reverse complement strand
ATAATAATAATAATAATAATGTGAGATTTTGTCGAGAACACACATTCAGCGAGATTATATATATTATTAGAAGACAAATTAATCGTTCTAAATAGAGTTATTTCTTTATCTAGGGCATTATATTAATGAATTATCGTTTAAAACGTTTTTTTCCCTTTAATTCCCACCCCCCAACCCCAAGCCCCCCTAACCCTCTTCAATTATGATTTTATCAAGTGCATGATCATCGTAGTGAATTTTTAGTACAGTGGTTAAATTACAGACATTTTTAGCGAGATGCGTAAACGAAGTTGATCGATTATTAAATAAGAAGCATGCCTTGAGTATTAATAAATTAAATTTAAAAAGGAAAAAAAAGAAAGAAAAAAAAATTAAAAAAGAAAAAAGAAAAACAAAAAGAATTAAAATCTAATTATACGAATACGCAAATTTTTTCATGATGTTTGTAAATAATTGTAAAGAATTGTAATATTGTAACACGCATTTGATATTCTCATTCTTTAAATGATATCATGAATATATATAATGATTGTAACAATGACCGCAGAGATTTTTGTTCTTTTAGAAAATAACTTTTATTATACACAAAATTTCTATGATTTACGTTTATTTATTTTTAAGCGATATCAAAAACAAACATAAAAAAAAAAAAACCTATGTTTTGTGGTAATTTATGGTCTAGCCATTTGGAATTATTAATTCCTGACTGATCTCATTAAAAAGTCAAGCATGTGGATATGTGATTAATAAAATGAATATATTTTATGGTATTCGAAAGATTATTAATCATATTTTAATATAACAAAAATATATTTCAAGTTATTGTTACAATCAAAAAAAAAGAAAACCCTCCTCGAAGAAGCAGCAGTGTTAAAAATCCTTGCGATGCTAAACTTTTTCAAATACTCGTGCAATCTGTTCCCCCCTTCCCTTCCCCCGCTCCCCATACACACACACACATGAATTATCTTGGTTTTTTTTTCTTTTTGTTTCTTTTTTATTTCCCCGTGTAAGAGATAGTATTGAACGTTAAAAGAATTCAATTATTATTACAGCATCTTGAAACCGGCAACTATTGCTTGAAATAAATAAAAAAGACAATGATAAATAATATGAAGAGAGAAAGAGAGAAAGAAAGAAAGAGAGAGAGAGAGAGAGAGAGAAAATAATAATAATAATAATAATAATAATCATATGATTGTGTATATCTTGAAAAAAAAAATCAATATGAAAATGGTTATTGTATGTCGAACTTTATGAGATTGAACTGCGTTCAAATAAGAAGACTGAGCGACGTCTGTAAACAATATAATGGATGGAAAATGAACATACTAAATTTCTTTAATAATTTAATTTCCGTTCATTTCGAAACGTGTATTCTTTTGTGAGATATCAAAAAGTAAAGTTAAACTTAAACGAAACATGTTAAATACGGACAAATTATATCCTGTATAAATCGTATAAAGAAGTGGTTTCATTAGTTTAACTTTTGTCAATCGTTAATAGAATACACGATTCGAATATGAAACATATATATATATATCTACTCTCTATAATTTGATTTTAAAACTATATGGCGAACATTTGTTCTATCATCGATACTACTACAACTATATAAACTGTTGTATCGGATTAAAAATGCAATTTTTTTTTTTTTTATTATATATATATATATATATGAATTAATAATCAATTTTCTCACATGGTATAAATGTTTAAATTGATAACACACAATTGTGTGTGTTACGCTATTCTTAAATATATATTATATAAATTTATAGAGAGTTTAAAAAAGTATTCGTAGAAAATATTTCAAACATTTTTGGCATTTTGGTTGCTTGCTTATCCGTTTAAAATAAATTTTCATTCGATTAATTTAATTAATTTATACATATATATATATATATATATATACTGAAAATATGAAACTGGTTTGATGCCTGAAATGTTTGGAAAATCATATAAATTGCACCTGAGAAGATTTCTTTTCAGAATAATGTATTTAAAATACAGACTGGTAATTTCACGGATAAACAATTGTGAAGGAGAGAAATAGATAAATAACTAGATAGATAAAGAAAGACAAAGAGAGAGAAAGAGAGAGAGAGAGAAAAAAAAAAGAGAGAGAGAGAGAGAGAGAGAGAGAGAGTGTGTGCGTGTGTTGCAAAGAGAGTACGTTATTTATTATAATCGTGTGCAGAAAATTTAAAAAGAAAAAAAAAAACGAAAAAAAAAAAAAGCAGCAAGAAAACCGAAACCGTCTTTACTGATCCACAAGAAAGAGAATCTGTGGAAGGTGTCGTTTCCAAAATGAAATTAAATTCTTAAGATACTTCTCCTTTTTGGGTATGTGGTAATAATATTAATAATAATATTAATAATAATAATAATATTAATAACAATAATAATATTAATAATAATAATAATAATAATAATGTCATCTCTACATCCTTTTCATTTAACGTACAAATTTTGTATCATTACAATATCGATGTAAATATCGAGCAAAAATGGATGAGAAAAAGAAAATCTCAAGCGAAGAAGAGCGCTAATGAAGATTCTGTTTTTTTTTTTTTTTAATCATTCTTTTTTAAACTACCACATGAAAGAGAACACACATGATCTTATTCTAATCCTTTATTAAATATTTCCAATGACAAGTTATAATATATTAAGAGAAATGGGTAAAAGTTTGCTCGTTAAATATGTCGAACAAATAAATATGGGATATATTAATCGTATACTTTTTTTTTTTTTTCAATATATATATATATATATTTCTCATCGCGCTCTCTTATCTCATAATATTATTTCAATCTAATTGAATGATTGGTTTTTGAATTAACGAAAAGAAGAATTATTAGAAACAAAGTCGTGTATCTTTTTGTATTATCGAATCATAGTAGTCGTATATAAACAACATGTCTTCTTGATTTATAATTAAAACATTTATTCTATTAAAAAAAGGAAAAAACATAATTACATTTGTATAATTGTTATTAATTATAGAAAAGAATCTTTGCTTGATCTCGTTGAATTGAAACGAGACCTTTGCGACTAAAAATATTTAGTCGGCTTAGCTGGCGCTCTCATATAATTCTTCTTTTCTAATAATTTAAGTTCTCTAATATTTATAGGAAAATAAAATGTTTGTAATAATAATAATAATAATAACAATAACAATAATAATAATAACAACAACAGGAACAAGAAAAGAAAAAGAGAAAAAAAAAAAGAATAATCACAAATTACAGGTCAAAAAACTGTGGATCAATCAAATCCGACTCTGCCTGCGTGTGATATCCTGAATTTCCTCTTCACTAAAATTTTATTCTTCTAGGACGATACAGACCCCCCGAAGTGATTCACAATCGACTCCGATGATTTTTAATCTTAGAAAATTTTACCTTTTATTTATTAAATATATTATTTAATTAGAAAAACAAAAAATATAAAAACCTTTTCGTGAAAACGTTGTTTTACAATTTGTGAGTTTAACGACTGGGATGATTCCAGCTGTGTACCATTAAATTAAAAAAAAAAAAATAAAGAAATTAAAAGAAAAAAAGGGTGAGGGAGAGATAGAGAGAGAGAAAGGGAGAGAAAGAAAGGAAGAAAGTAAGAAAGAAAGAAAGAAAGAGAGCGAGAGAGAGAGAAAGAGCGAAAGAAAGGGAGAGAGAGGTGAGAGAAGTGAGAAAGAAAGAAAGAAAGGAAGAAAGAAAGGATTTATATATATATATATAATAAAAAAAAAAAAAAAAAAAAAAAATCTTGGATGTGCTGCGCCAGCTCGAGAGAAGTTGTATTAGACGTTGAGAGCGAATGGATTTGATGAAAGGATGATGGGATATTTTCGTAAGCGTGTTGTCAAGTTATGATATTTTAATAAGAAAAATTATATTAAAAAAAATAATAATAATAATAATTCTCAATGAAAATAATTTCTCGTTAATGTGTGTATTGCAGAATTATTTCATGAATTTCTTCTTTTTCAGGCCTCGACGCCAACATGCAAATGGATTATACTCTATAATATGCAAAATTTACATAATAAAATGCAATATCGTCAATTGCCAGAAAGAAGGGAAAATTATGCTTAAACCTAATGTATTTCATAATTATCGAAATTCTTGGTGAGTTTAATATTCAATTTCTTATAATTCTAATTATATTATTTGTGTT
>NW_014569772.1:10691-14703 GCF_001313835.1 Polistes canadensis | reverse complement strand
ACGTAAACGTTCTAATATATAATATGTATATCAACAGAGTATTGATAATATTATTTAGAAAAATTAGAAATATACATTCTGATCGTTCAAAATATCAGCTAGTTTTGAATATATTCGCTTATTAGTAAATTTTCAATAGTTGAAAGTTCTTTTTGAAATGACAATAAAGTAATAATTAAACAAAAAACATAACATAATTAAAGATTATGTTACATTATACAATACATATAGTATTTAAAAAAGAATTATTACAAAATAACATACAGTAATATAAAAAATTAGAGAATGATCTCTTTTACTGCATTTATTTATACATTTATATAAAATTATAGTAATAACAAGGTATTAGGTGGAAAGATAAATAATGAACTGTCAAGATTATTTTTCCAACATTTAAAGAAGAACTTTTCTTTGGTTGGAAAATTACATTATGAAACAATTATGTATTTAACAGAAATTTTTCAATGATAAAAATATCTTTTCTATTATAATAATCTCATACCTTAATCTTTTATCTTTCTAATGAGCCTATTATTACATTAAAATTGCATTAGTATTACGATTAGAAAATAATTACTATGTAAACACTTGCACACACAAATGGTTGGTAATGACTGATACTTGATCGAAGCGCCACGTAGCGGTACTTATTAAAATAACAAGTCACGTGTTATACGATCACGTGGTACATGGTCACGTGGTATACGATCACGTGGCACACAGTCACGAATATGCCGCCAAATTTAAATGAAAAACTATTTCGATAAAAAGAATGGGTCAAGTATCAATATTGCTTAAAATGAAAGTAAAGATTATACTATTCTAATAAAATACATTATGTGTAATGAATACAGTATTGATGTATGATTTTCTATGTTTAATACATTAAAAATAAAATAAAATAAAATCTATGTTATATGATATATAAATGTTTGATTATGTAATGTATAATAAATGTGTATTTTATTGTAAAACAAAAATGCTTAAAATGCATTTATTATATGTATATTCATCAAATTTAAATAAAATAGAAATATCTCACGATATGGTTTAAAAAAAAAAAAAAGAATAAATTATTTCCTTAACCACATTTTGTTATACAGAACAGAAAAGAATATCCTGAAATATTAAACACAATAAATTAAGAATAAAGAAAAATGATAATTATTATAAAATAATAATTTAAATAGTACCGATCATTTTCTGTTTTATTTCGTCAGAAAAGCAATGATTAATATATTGTCTAATACGGAATACATTGTTACATACGAGATGTACAAATACAAGTGTATAAATTGTCGATAGAAAAAAATGATTTGGATGTAGAAAAAAAAAAAATTATTTGCTAAAATACAAGAGGAATGAACAAAGAAAAACTAAAAAGAAATAAAAAGCAATAGTAACTGATAAAAAGTAAAAGGAAATAGTCAGTCTCTTTTAAAATTAGTTGTATTGATAAACGGTATTATCCAAATTGTTAAAAACAATTTGTTCGTCGATCCAATGTTTAAGTTCGGCAACGTTAGCATAAACTCCCGGAGTTCCGTCTTCACCACAGCCAATACCCCATGCAACTATTCCAGTTTGAACATAATAATTAGGATTTTGCTTTAATGGGCAGACCAATGGACTTCCACCGTCACCCTGAAAGAGAATGATGATGATGATGATGATGATAATAACAATAATAATGAATAAATTAATTAACAAATAATAATAATAATAATAATAATAATAATAATACCTTGCAAGTATCTTTTCCTTTTTCACCGCCAGCACAAATGAAAGTACGATCCAATACGAAATATTTGCCTAATCTTGAGTTACGCAAAATATTTTGACAAGTATCATGAGGTACAATAGGTAATTCAACTTTTTTCAAAATCACCTGATAATGGCCTTCCTTACCTAGAATGAAATAAAGCTATTACCCATAAATACGAATCATTAATAAATTGGTCAGGTGTTTATTTGAATTACCAAAGACATCCTTGCCCCAACCACTGGCAAAACATTTACTTCCGTCATAGACATCGTTATTATCAGGTAGACAAACGATGTCAACGTTCTCAGCTATGTCAACAGGTTGAGAAAGAAATACCACAGCGACGTCGTTGTAAAGTGCACCGGCATGGAATTGTTCGTGTACCGTAATTTTGTCAACCGAACGATCTTGATATGGAAGAATTTCATTGCTGGTTTGGGTGTCCCATTCACCGGCACGTATTCGAAGTTCTGAAGGTTTTACACTGTTTAACGAATAAAACATAACAATATGTTACAGAAATAATAGGAATGAGAATGGGGGGAGACTAAGATTGACAATGAAACTATAAAAGTTCAAATAATCATTGAAATATCATTGATAATTACTCTTTTACACAGTGTGCTGCTGTTAGGACAGCTTTTGGAGTAATCAGTGCACCACCACATTGATAAACGTTCAATTTCTTTCCATTTGGTCCAATAGTTTGTTCTTTAAGTATTGCTACCATCCATGGGAATTCACCAAACTGTGCTTCGTTATTGGTATCCCCAATAATCCTAAAACCAACACCTTTAGCATGTCTCTGACCACATTTCGTCCTTACCGTTGGATTTGGATTTGGATTTGGTTGTGGTTGTGGTGGTGGTGGTGTACTATAATCTCCTTTATCTACCACACGATTTGGTGGTGTGCAACATACGTCCAAATAATTTTCACAAGGCCCATCCGATGCTCTATAAGAAAAATTCATATTATGATAAAAACCGTGAAAATTTGTTTTTAATTAAATGTTTTACATCAATTATCTTATACTTTTATGATGTAGTAGTAAAAGGGGTTGGGTTGAGGTAACGTTCGACTATTTGTTTATAAATAAACGAAGTTACTTTGGCGTCCAAAATAGTCTCCTCTTATGGATCATTCTTCAATGATTATATTATTACTGAATGTTTGAATTGCATGTATGTTATTATGAAAACGGCACGTTGCAATATATATCTTAAACATTTTTATATTTAATTAATAATATACAATAGTATATATACAATCATCAACACACACGAATTTTCTATTCAAAAATGATCCAAACAAAATTTCTCAAAATTGTACGTAAAATTCAATTGAATTTTGTGTGTGTCATTATTTAATATAAAATCATTTGAAAAAGATTTTGTGTTCCAAGGGGGGTGGGACAATTGTAATAATTGTATGAAAAACAAGAAAAAGAATGAAAAGAAAATATAATCAACATGCCGTAAGAAAAAGAATTAAAAAAAAGAAAAAAGACAAAAAATGAAATATAATAATTTTGGATAAAAGCATAAATCAGAATGAAGGAATAAATTTCCAACAAAAGGGAAAACAAAATACATGCGAATAGAAAAATTAAACGAATTAGAATAAAACCAATGAATATAAAAAAGCCAAAAATGTTAAATAAATAAATAAAAAAGAAAGAAACAATCTCCAATTTGGTTTGATAAAAAGAGACTATTTGGGAACGCACTCACCCTAATCTTTCGTTAAAACTGGACCTGATATCAATGATGCCGATTCCATTGTCCAAAATTGTACCATTCTTGCATTGATAATAAGGAACGCAATCACAACCGCTGTTTGTTTTAATAGGTTGATTTGTTATTCCAAGAATAGTAGTCGGTGATGTGCTGATATTATTTCTACCATAAATATTATTTATAAGGCTATCCAAATCTCCATTTGTATTTGATGGTGTTGGTGGAGTCGAGGATGGTGGTCTACCAAAAACATTGCTTATCAAATTATCTAAATTGTCTCCTTGCGGACGTGGTATGGCTAAACTTAGACCAATCAGACCCAACAACGTTAACAATGTCTTCTTCATCTATAAATAGAAAACAAAACAATTACAAATAAATATCTTATGATATACGTTTTGTTGATTGTATGGTGAAGAAAAGAAAAAAAGAAAGAAAGAATAAATGTGAGATGTGACAATATCGTTTATTATTAAGAAATCTTGGCAAGATATTATAAATTTACGCG
>NW_014569772.1:7811-10296 GCF_001313835.1 Polistes canadensis | reverse complement strand
TATATATATATTTATTATTATTAATATTATTATTATAGTTATCTAGAATAAATCGTGAATTTATGGTGATATTCAATACTAGTTTATTGTTCGTATATGAATGATAATTATGATTACGAACTATGTACACACAATTACATTTACATGAATGTGGTATTTACTATGTTTATGTAAATGATTTATCTATAATCATATAGTGTCGAGAAGATTAAATGTATAAATAATGTTTTAATTCATTTTTCCATTCCCACTCTCGTAATATATTCTCAAGGATTATTTTTTAATCAATATATATATATGACGTCGTGAAATTTATTGCACAATTTGTATAGTTTGAACATTTTGATTAAAAGTTGTCAAGATTAAATCGAGGAATGGTTTCTTCCTTGCATTGAAATTTTATTCTGGCATCGACCTTGTTCAAGGACAATCGATTGAAGGTTGTATGAAATGTAATTTAACATGATTCATATTCGAATATTTCTTACAATGTTCGATATACATATATATACATATAATAAATAAATAAATAAATAAGTAAATATATATATATTCGTTATGAAAATAATATATTAATTCGTTAATATCAAAACTAATTTAAATGAATCACATATTTATAAACAAAAATTAATGAAACTTTTAATTAAATCGATTAGAATTATCAACATTTTTGTTGTCTCTTAGGAAATAGAAAAGATAAAAAAAATAAAATAATTTCGTTTAATTATTAATGATTATCATTTTTAAGGAGACAAGGAAAAACCTTGTGTCCGTTCCTAATTTATAAAATACCACGACGATAATAAAATGATAATAAAAAGATAATAAAAAGGAAAAGAAGAAAAAAAAAAAAAAAGAAACAGAAGGAACACGAAGATGATGACTAACTCGTGCTCACAGTGGTATATTTTTTTTTTATCGTATGTACACACACACACATATACATATATATATATATATATATATATATACATTGACGTAAACGTTCTTTTCTTAATGGATAATTACTTCCATCTGTATACCCACTTGTTTATTTTCAACTATTTCCGGGTATCTATTTTTTTCTCTTCTTGTAAGAAAATTCACGAATGATAAAAATGCATAAGAACACGAACAAACACAAACAAAACGAATAAAAGCAAAAGAAAAAAAATAAGCAAACGAAAATAATATAAAGAAAAAAAACAACAGGTGAGAACCAATCTCGAAGGAAGGAAGAAACAAACAAAAAAATGTTCTTTGTTCAATCGTTAAAGGATACGTTCATTTTATTCCTAATATTATTGAATCAAATTATTTTATTATAAATCTACTTTCAATCATTTTTTTTTTCTTTTACTTTGACACACAAGTAAAATACAAATATATATTAATAATAATTAATTTAAATTAAATAGATTATATACTTACGGTTTATGATTTATACAGTTGAAATGATTTAAAATAAGAAAGAAGAATTTCGATACGAGTTTTGTAGAATCTGACGACCGACAGTAAAAGTTCTCCACACCGTAGCACTGTCTCAGCTGAACTTGAGGAATCCCTACCACTTTCTGGGCTTATGAGAACTATTCCCCACCATCATCATCATCATCATCATCATCATCATCTTATATGTTTAAATGAAAGTACAACTTGTGTACTTCTTCAGATGGCGCGGTATCCTTCCTTACCATTTCTTATCAATTTATTTTCTTTTTTTTTTTCTTTTCAACACAACTGATTCTCTTCTGGTTTACTTCCTCTTGGTATTTCCCATAATCAAACAATTTTAACGATCGTAATAATATCGTTGTTACTTTAATACTCTCGAACTAGATCAATTTACATATCATTATTTGATTATATTTTCTTGTTTTTAATTATTTTGACCATTTTTATTAACCTACCACCACCTCCCCCCCCTCTCTCCCCCCTACTCCCACACCCATTCTCTTTTATTCTATCTCTTCTTATGGGGATAAAATGTGAAATTGGAAATACCCAAGGAACACTACAATCAATCAATTAATCCTTATTTGTAATTAAATGATTAAATGTTTCCAAATTTTATTTATTTTTTCTTTTGTGTGTGTGTGTTTTTTTGTTTGTGTTAACTGGACTTTCAAAAAGATTGGATTTTTTTATTGGACGTTGTATAGTAATTTTAGGAATGATGTGTATGCCTTTTTAAATAAAATTGTTTTTTTTGTTTGTTCCAGTCAATGGCGCCACCACAACAGCGGAATTTTATGAAAGGAAAATACGTTCTCCGGTGTTTCTCGTATATACGCAAGAAGTATTTATTACGTCATCGTTTTATAAATCCCGACGAATCGGAATTACCGATTTTTTGGTGTTAAGGTCAAGAGATTCTTCTTCTTCTTCTTCTCATCTCTCTCTCTCTCTCTTTCTTTCTATCTATCTCAGTGAATTTTAAATCTTTCAGCTTTTTTTTTTGATAATATATATATATATATATATATATATATATTTTATTGTATAA